>NW_006711228.1:1338350-1340225 GCF_000271645.1 Tremella mesenterica DSM 1558
CTTTTGGTGCTCCAACACCATCGCATCAACTCCAGCAAATACTTTCCCTCCCACATTCGGAGGTATAACAGAGAATGGTGCTCCCGTCGGTATCGGTGAACTCACTTGGGATTGGGCATTAGATTTCAGAAATATCATCGTCATAATTGGACCTTCAACTCGTATAGGGACTAGAAATCCATTACATTTTCAAAGAGGTGCTTATGATGGTAAAAAATTCGGATACGATCAACCTGATGGTGATTCTGAAATCACTCGTTGTGTTTCTTTAGAAGATGAAAATGTTGAAGAAAACATTCCTGTTGAATATCTCAAACCTGCATATCCTGATGGACCAGGTCAATTGGTGGTCGTCGTAGGTGGTGGGAATGATATAAGAGGACAACAAAGAGTTACTCAATACGAAAATGATGGACAATGGATGTTGGAAGCTGAAGAAGGTGATGAAGGAGCTTTGGTCTTGGATGCGAGGGGTTTGTGTAGGATTTGGAGAGTGTGAGTCAGGGTGGGTTTGAATGCATTGGTCTTGGTGACAATTCGTGACATTTGTCGGTGGGATAGATCATTTGCGACTTGCCATACCAGTGTTGGTAGGCCTAACTTACTGTTGTGAAAATGATGATCTGAGACTTGGCAGCTGACTTGGGGGAAATGATTGGTGACCGACATGGACTGACCCTCCAAAGGTATACTTGAGGAGGGGTGCATATTGACACTCGAGCATGATCAAACCAAAAGTGGTCCGTGAAGATGGGAGATGATATCAAGTACTCTTACTCGTACTCGTACTCCTTATGTTCGTCGTACTCTACTGAAGGTGAATCGTTTGCATGACGAACAGACCAATAAACTATGAATCTACTAACTACAATTCAGACATTCATCTCTGTCAATGTAAAGCTACAACACAAAACCATCATCATCTCACCCTCTCCAAATTTGAAAATATCTAGGAATACTAGTTTTACCCCATCTAACCAACTCTACTTTTTTCATCCCTTCTTCATACGTTCTGACAACTTCATATACCCTATTACCCATTCCGACCTCTTCTAACCATTTCATTCGTTCTACCAACCCTTCAAGTTCTTCCACTTCACTACCTCTATCTGGTAAATTGATATGTAAGACCTTCAAATTACTCTGAGACAATAGATCGAAACATTGATGAACAGGTTCAAAAGAGGGAAGGGTGATGTATAATTCTTCAAGATTGCAGAATTCTTGAAGGAGGAGGGAGAGTGTATCTGAAGAAAGAATAAAGTTCAGGAGAGAAAGTTTGAGTAAATTTCTAGGAGAAAGTTGACAGGATAAAAATGGGATAGAATGAGGTAAGAGGGGAATTTGAGAGTTTGAATAAGTTATATGAAGGGATTGAAGGGATGGGACGGGTGGTAAGTGGGGAAAAGGGAGAGAAGGAGGGGGAATGGGTTTGTGAGAAGTGAAAGTGGAAATTGGGAAAGAGTTGGAAGTGGTAGTAGGGGAAGAAAGAGGTTTGGAAGGTGATATTGATATTGAAAGTGTGTGTAGGAAAGGAAGTGGAGGGAAATGGGACATGTCGGTTAAACCCTGTATGTCAGGGTAGAGTTTCAATCATGAATTAATCAAAGTTGATTCTCCGTTGTGCTACGGATGAACAAGAAAGAGGGTAGAGATGATATGAGTGATCCATACTCAATTTGGGTAAATTGTTCATAAAAAGGGTTCAATCTACTCAACCTGGGAGATCCAAGTTGAGCAATACAAACTGGAATAGGCGGGGGGGGGGGGGGGGGACCCATAAAGGGGAATATGGAATAACTCACGGAATGACTCAAAGCCTCAACCCCAAGTTCTTCTAATCCTTCCGCTCGGCCGAATTATCTCTCCCATTCC
>NW_006711228.1:1340505-1391430 GCF_000271645.1 Tremella mesenterica DSM 1558
TATCCTTAAATCTTCTAATTTTGACATTGAACCGATAAGAGATGGATCGTAATATCTCCAAGAATGACCTGATATTTCTAGAGAACGAAGTTGAGGGAGAAGAACGATTGTTTGAAGTAATTCAGGATTAAGAGATTTATCTCTCTATAACAAGTCAACAAATAATAAAGAATTTCCTTCTCTTGTTCACTCAAAGTTTCTATCGAACTCAGGTACTCGTCGAAGATGATTCCGACGAGAAGCGTCAGGGGTGTGAGAGCGGAGAAAGAGAGATGTTAGATGATTATGATTATGAGTTGAGATGAGTGAAGAAAAGATGGTATAGACAACTCACAGTCCATGTTAAATACTCCAGATTGATCATTCGACTCAAAGCCATTCGGACTTTTTCATCCAGATCATGACGTTGTTCGTTCCTCAAACCCAAAGGGAAAAACCGTACGTCAAGCTTTTTGACCAATGTACATAATTCTGGGTTATGGTGGAAGGTTTCGAAAAGTTTTACAAGTTTAGTATGAGGATCAGCTTCCCCTATAAGTCAGCTTGATTGACTTTGTCTCCTTTTTCTTCCCACTTCGTCTCTCCATTACCACCACGATTCTCATAAATCTTACAGTTCTTGTCCCTGATCTTTTGTCCCCTCTATTGGTTGTCTACCTCTTGCATGAGACCCACCGATAAAGATCACTTCCTCGTCACTCATTCTTCTTCATGAATCTCCGGTGTCTCTTTAGGACAGACATTCCATAAGGTCAGCGTGAGTTAATGAGGGTTGAAACGAGGAGGATTCGAAAATACGAATTTCCCACGAAGGGAACCAAGCTCACACGGTCTCACCCAAACATGTTCATACAAACTCTTCCTCGCCAGCTCCCCCACAGTCCTATTGATCCTTGCAAGTACCGTCCATTCCCTCGGATGCTCAAACCCGTCCAGAATACAAGGTATCAACTCGGTATAATCGAACAATCCACCTAAGGGCGAAACACCTTGTTGAGGTCGAGGCAGAGGATACACCTTGTGTTTTCTGACAGGACTTGGTGGTCGTGGAGTAGTAGGGACTTGTGAATGTTGACGCCATTGAGAAGCACGAAGAAACATTTTATCAAGTCTCAATGGTTGGTGCGGGATGTCGAGACGGAGATGACGGAGGGATTCGTCGAGAGTGTGAAGGTCGTCTTGAGGTTGAGTTTCCATGGTGGTTTATCCGCGTTGTACTTTCCAGTTTGCTACGATGGAGAACCTAAGTAAGTGCCCAAGAAGAAGCTTGTACTTCAGTGAGAACCGTATGATAGCGTCAAATAAGATGCAAGGGTACGGGGCTTAGTTGAGTAGAGTATGGGATGTATGGAGTGGGAAAGTGGAGGTCTATTTCAGAAGGCACGAAAGGAAGTCTCAAGCCAAATTTCTTCACTTTCTCTCTGTTCCACCCTTTTCTTCTTCACGTCAACATGCTAGGTTTACCTCTCTTAAGCAGGTCAAAAGCTCTCTCATCTACTTTTATAGGTTCTGCACTACGTTCAGAGTTATTCCCTAGTGTTATCTCTTCCAGTGAGTCGTAATAATCCCTCCTAGACGTTTTATCCCTTCCTTCCGGTCCCTTCCCATTCTTTCACCATATCGTCTTTTCTCTTTATTCTCAAAGCTGTCATCCCCCTCAATGATCTATAAACGAATTGGAGTATGAGTGAGTGAAGACTAAAGATCAGGTATACAAATCAGGACAGCGACGAAAAAAGGAGGTGGAAAGTCTAAAAATGGACGTGATTCAATTGGAAAGAGATTAGGTGTTAAAAAGTTTACGGGTGTGTTTCGACCTTTATCACCACACCTCACAATTCTCGTACAGTTTCATTCCATCGTACACAAAAAACACTCAATCATGCGAATTTGTTCACTTGATGAACACCTTTCACTTGGAATGATATATTCTCAAACGTCCTGTTCAAGACGAAAGAATTCGTCAACCTTACCCAAGATAAAAGATTGTAAAATGCATCAAAGAAAGTGATTGACGATGCTCTTGACAGAAGAATAGAAAGAGATGAATCCGGTTGGACTGACTTATAGACCAATACGTTCTCCCTGGTCAAATCTTGATTCGTCAAAGAGGAACAGAATATCATCCAGGACAAAACGTTGGTAAAGGGAAAGATCATACTTTATACGCATTAGAACCTGGTTACGTTAAATTTTATTCACATCATCTACCTTATCCACATTTATCGAGACCAACCCTTATCCCTTCTTATCCAACATTAAACCAAGTCACTTCCATCACCTCCACTACCATCACTTCTTTATCTTCTCATGATTCGAAATCGACCTTACCTTTCCCCGATACATCATCGTCGGATGACCAGGTCAAACCTACTTTCTCTGCCATGTCGATGGAAGAAGGACACTCGAACGTCTTGGCGGAAACATCTTTACTAGGTACACATTTAGGAGCCAGAAGTGTCCTTCGACATCCGAGAGGATTACGTAGATATGTTGGGATCGTGAGAGATAGAGAGGATAGATTACCGAGGGATGAACGTGTTCAAGGAAGAGATAGAAGGTTTTGGGGTTGGCCTAAAGAAGTCGAAGGTGAGGTGGAAGAAGGATCGGAAAGATCTGTTGTTTGATGGATCGCGTCAATTTTCTCTTCGAGATCATTCTTTGCATCTTTGAGACTTGCTTTTTGACAGCATGAGGGTTGGTCCATATAGCTAAAGGAGACAACGAGGATGATTCGAGTGTGGGTGGGGTGGGCGTGGGGGTTACTTGGAAAATAAGAGAGGGAACAAGTATTCAGAAGTCAGGACAAGATTGAGAACCGCATAAACCCATCCCAGATAAAGTAAAATGCATCTATCACCATCCCTTTAGCCCAACTGTACATGCTCAGTAACCCGGTAGATTCCGGTAATGCTTAATCTGAATGGACTCTTCAGAAAACGTTCGAGGGGGCATATGTTCCCAAATAGGGTCTACGTCAGGTCCGTCGAGATCACCCGCACCGTCCCAACCCCAACACCAGACTGTGCGTCAGAGTGGTTCAGAGTCGATTATCACATTGAACCTGTCAGAGAAATAAAGGTACACATGGTTGAGCCTAGGGGGATGCAAAGAGGCGAGGAACCACTCCGTAAAATGTGTTCACAGGGTGATATTCGACAAAGGCGTCGTAAGTGAGTGAGGAGGGACATGAGATCAACGAAATTGCAAGTCCTGTGGCATGGATAAAAGCAGCAAGGACAAATATGTTGCTAGAGACAGACATTGAAGATGAATGAGAGTGAAGAGAGAATAACATTGAAGTAATGAGAAAGTGACAAGTGAGAGAAAACAACTCACCATACTCCGGCCCGAGTTGAAAAGCCACTTCCTCATCTTCCTCAGCGGTGAATAACCGATCATGAGGACCATACCAACTTCTATCCTGTGGATCCGTATGTGGATCATCTGGTAATCCACCAATACGTTTGTATCCTCTGATAGCGGTAAGATTCCTACGTTCAGGATGGATAATGTCGTATACTTTCTTAATTGGGTCAACTAAGAATATCAAAACAGATGAATATATGAACTTACTTGATCATATGCCAACTTGACCCTGGGAACCATGATGATACGTCCATACCCAGTATTCCAATAATCATTGCAGATTAATGAACATTCGGATGCTGAACATTCTCCGTCGGGAAGACGAGCCATACGGAATTTGACATGAGGGGGTTGGTAGAATGGAGCAGGGTCAAGGATGGCAATACCGTTCCAGCATGATTGGACTAAAGTCAGTCAAAGTCTCGTACCCAATGTCAAGACAATCGATGCTGGATGAAGAAATACCCCTCTACGCAGATCGACGAGTAGTAGAAGCACATATAAGGCTGAGATGCGAAGCGGATAAGAGTTGCGGGGTAGGGAAGGGGAGGGAGAGGAGTGTTGACTGTCATGGGGGTCCAATCAGGTACACACCTTGAATTGGAAGATGACGCTGGAAACGATGATTCGACTCTGTGTGATGAAACACTTGTTCAAATGGTGCATTTTCAAGAGCGGTACCGTTGATATCTCTTGCCACCCAATTGTCATAGAAGACCGGGGCGCCCTGATCATCAGTTCTCCGTTCTCCACTACCGCCCTGGGTGCCGATTTCCGCACACGTGCCAAAAACAAAGAAGCCTACTAAAGGGCAGAGGGGATATGGAATCATCGGAAAAGGAGACGTCGAGATATCGCCGAGACATCAAGGTGGTCTAGAGTTGAAGGACTCACAATATCATCGTGATACATGTAATCCGCCGCACAAGTAATCCCCGCGTTCTGTCTCCTCGATTGCCAAATCAACTCGAGCAAATCATCCACACAGGGTAGGATATCATTCATGAAAACGATACTGTCAAACACTTCATTCTCATTATCTCTCAACTCGTGAAGCGGTACCATTGCAGCATTCCGTACCTCTGCGAGGTATTCAATACGATGGTTGAACTGTCCTCTTGTACGCATCGAAGTCCTGATAATGACTCTCAATCCAACAGTACGAGCTAGCGCGTCGAATATCCTCAACAAAGCTTTTGTCTGGTCGTTCGAACCGTTCTCATATATGGAAACATAAACATTATGATATCCCAAAACGGCGGCAGTACGAAACAAAGTCGCAAAAATGTCCGGAATGACGTCGAAGGAATTATAAAGATTAATAGCGAAGAAATATTTATGTTGTTGAGCTTGTAAATCACGTCTGATATTTTCTGATCGACTATCACCGTAATTTCCATTATTACCAGTACGACCTAAAGCTAGTTGAGTGTTAGATACTCCACCACCGAAAAGACGAGATAGCCAATTAGAATTGGCCCAAGGACGTTTATGTCCGACTAAAGGTTCGTATCGTTCTTTCACCTGTTCAGCGTAGAGAGGTTGGACATGACGAGTACATTCTGTTGTGTGATGTGCGGTGAGAGTACCAAGGAGTTGAAGAATATGAAAACGTTGTTGAAGAGAAGGAAGAGTGATTTGAGAACGTTGTAAGCGGGATGAACCCGAGATGGGGTTAGGTCGAATGGCTTGACCACCAGTACCTCGCCAGTTGGTTTCGTCGTTCTGAAATCAGCACAACTTTCAGCCAGCTTTTTTCGAGCAATCTCGAGCTACGCGGACGAGACTTTTGTGAAATGAGGTGAATAAGGAATGTTGAGGTTTCATGATCATTTGGTCATGCAAGCAAAGAATTAGCTAGGAGGTACTACCATGAAAGACGTGGGCTCAGGCGAGACATGCAGTCATGAGGAAACCGAAACTCACACTCCCTCTTCTAAGTAACTGACCGTCAGCGAAAAGCAGTAAGGGAGAAGAAGACGTACAGAAGCTACCAAGAGTCCCACCAATATACCGACCAGTAAAGATCCAGCAGAAGGAAGTCTTCGACCATGAAGGAGAGAAGCTGGGTTCATCTTGGCTCACAAGTGGTTCTACAGGGCGGGAAGAGAAGAGAAGGAGAGAAGGAAGAAAGGGCGCAAATCGGTACGTGATCTGATAGGATATCTCGCAATGTCCGTGTGTCGCCAGCTACTCTATAGTCTATATTGTAACACCCGGCTCGTCGAAATGACGAATAGTAGACTAACCCAGGTGAGTTGGACTGGGGTATGATTCTTGTACTTAAATGGAGAGTGGATAGGTTTTTCGTCGCGATGGAGAGAAGGAAAGGGAAAGGGGGAACCGAATTCAATCCGACGCGCGCCTAATATCTTTCCGACGGAAACTACTCACCTTCCTTTAGAGGGTCCTATTGTCCATCAGGTGGTAAGAACATTCAACCGAAAACTCATTCCTCTTCTCTCTTTCCTAACCGCTTACCTTGTAAAGACCATCCATCTGATTCATCTTCAATAATGGCCACGGATTTAGAGACAGCAGCCCTCAACGGGACTCTCTTTCGACCTCGTTCCCCTTCTCCCACACGTTCCGCATCGACCGCTTCGCCAGAGAACACGGACGATGAACTTGGATCTGATATATCACCTTCCCGACCACCCTCTGCCGCGGCATCTTCCCAGGCGCTTTTACACGATGGACCACAGACAGGACCCAAAGGTGTGATCGAAGACCGTAAAGCTGTGGAACGACATGCCAGAAGACAACAGGAAGAAGTGTTAAGACAAAGAGTAGAGGAACAGGCTGAAAGGGCTATCGTGGTGCCTAGTTATAATGAAGAACAAGCGAGGGAGAGAGAAGAAGAAGAGTTGAGGTCAAGATGGAGAAGAGAAAGGAGAGAAGAACTTAGGTCGAATAGGGAAAGAGGGGATAGTCCTAGGAGAGGAGGGTTGAAAGAAGTGGGTCAAGAAGGTTTTGTCAATGCTGTGGAGAGAAATGGATGGGCTGTGGTTTTGATCTATGAGTCTGTGAGTGATCATTCAATTTCTCTTTTTCACAATCTTCCATCCTTCTATGAGCCAAGTGGTATGTCAGGCAGGACGGATGAGACTTCAGACTAACACAACGACTCTTTCGCCACGCCATGGACATTGATGAATTCGTAGACTGAAGTCTGTGCAAAAGACACCATACTGATACTCAGGAAATACAACGATGTCAGACCATCTTAGCTTCTATGCTACACCTTTCACTCAATCTTCCACCCACCATCGTCCCCCTCGCTCTGTTCAGGGCACGAGCCACCACCTTGTCTTTTTCACTTCTCCCGCATCTACAACCCGACCCGGAGGACGAATACAGTGATGAAGAAGACGAAAGGAAAGGTAAACCAGATCCGGATGTGTTACCGACTTTACTTGCTTATCGGAATGGAGAATTGGAGAAGACTTGGATCAGGGTTGATTGGGATGTTGGGGAGGAAGGAATTGAGGGGTTATTACGAAAGTAAGTCCCCCCCCCACTTTCCCTCTCTCTTCCTGAATCTGTTAACTTCCAATTCCCTTGATTTCCTCCCAACATATACCTCAGGTCAATCTTCATACATAGCACTTCTTATACCGACATGACGTCTTTATCAAGCTTAATACGTGGCTTCATATGTTGGTCATGGAGACAGCTGATGGAACAGAGAGGGGATCTTACCCCAAATCGGAGATCTTCATTTCCACGGCGGAAATGAGTTAGACGGTGACGAGTATGAGTGAAGTTTCCTTGGCACTCTGATGTATCCCTATGTGAAGATCCCTCAACGGAAGAAATAAAGAGGTGTGGAAATATAATGATTTTGATTAGTATTTACTATTCTCATTCAACGACTACAATGCCTTTTAATTGTCCTAATCCTGTAAAATGTCTTTACCGTGTTGAAACGTAAAAATTCCATAATTATGATAATCGATGTGTCACCCCTGAGGTCCATCACGATCAAGTATATACATGCATGTCTATTCCTGTCTTACACCCAAAGCCTTAGCCTGAGGGGACCACTAAAAGTCAGCTGGAAACCGAAAGAGACGTCGTTGGAACTGACCCATTGAGAAGGAATGGGTTTGGTGGGTGCTATATGACGTTCCTATTCATCAGTCTCATCATTTCATGTATCTTGCCAGGTAGCCTCCTCGACGTGTTCTTATCCCCCATTATTGTCCGTTCCACCATTCTCCATTTCTTGACTCCAAAAGCTGGTTTCTCCAGGCCACCGAATGAACGCTTCAGGACAGTGGTGATCTCTGGTCAGTAAGAGAAAGAGAGATTGTGTGTGTATGGGTTTGTGAGAGTCGATAGGTCGAGCATAAAGTCTGAACAAGCAAGAGAAGTTCAAGCGATGAATCAAATAGGAAACAATCATTGACCCACCTCATTCCTTGCTGATACCCTCCAAACTCCCCACGTAGCCAAACCTATGCCAACCATACAAACGGCGGTATTGGTGGCCCAATTCTTAGGTCGGGACCACCATCCTCCAGCCGGTGACCAAACTTCTTTAGGATAAGGATAATGCGCCTGGTCATCAGTCCATATTATCCTCTTTCTATTTCAAACCCCTTCTTATCCCGCACTCCACAAACGTCTCCTTCCCCGTTCGTGCCTTCCATCTTTCACAGCATTTCACCAAGGGGGGGAGACTAAGAAAAATGAGCTTACACCTCCTGCCTGTAACGTCAGCTAATAAATGGGACGCGAAGTAACTTACCATTATTGTTTCTCTCGTTCGGCAGGTGTGAAGTAACCAACAATGTCCCCAGATCAAGGACTTTGAGGCAGCGAGCCAGTGAAGATAGGCGCGCGAGATGAAGCTTTAGGCGAGCGTAGTAACATTCGTATGGACGAAATCTTATTGGTCGGAACATTCCGGAGGTTGGAGTTTGTATACGCCGCCGGCTCACACTTTCACTTTCTCCTCCTCCATCTCGATCTCCAATTTCTTTATTTCTGAAATCTCCCCTTCTCTTACTCTCTACGTTCATTCATTGAGCTTATAGACAAAATGGCAGGCGATTCATTTGCACCTGGTGAGTTATCCTTTTCAATCATCGAGATCGAAGATCAGTACCCCATTCCCCACCTACACACGAAATTTTCAGAGGAGGTAGAAACAGTGGGACCCGATCAATGGTCGATCTCGATCGTGATGTTCTCCAATGGTCACTTTGGAACACGAAAATCGTAAGAGTGCATGCTGATGTGATAGGAGATGCTAGTAAAGGTGCTGGGTTGTTCAAGGTATGTCTATATTTCATCCTCAGAACTCTCACCTCGCTTCTCACTTGGCCCTGACACCCCTTCACCCTTGTGGAGAGCCCATTGTCCTTCTGCTGTTCTCGCCAAATCCGTTCCTTCTTCTTCACATCTTTCTCATCGGGTCACGTGTAGTAAGTGGAAGCTCAAATGGTGCATTCGTATCTGCTGGATGGGGCGTAAGGTCGAGCGGGACCAGGACGCTCCGCAGGGTGTTTGCGAATTCGAGAATTTGGAATAACTCCCATAATTCGAAGTCGGACTTGTCATGGAAGATAAACCCAGAATTAAAACTGACCCTCAGACCCGTTGTGCTCAATGTCATACTCTAGGCAAAGGAGAAGGTCATAAAGTCGGACCTAACCTACATGGTGTATTCGGTCGTAAAACCGGTCAGGCCGAGGGTTTCTCTTACACTTCTGCCAATGTCAACAAGGGTATTGAATGGGTTAGTTCTACACGTTCTCCTCACTTCACCTATCTACAACACTTCCCGTGTGCATTTCCATCAAAACAGACCTTTTAATCGTTTCTATTGCTACTTCTTCTGTCTCTTAAACTCACACGCTGTCGGAAATTCCATCTGTTCCCACTTTGGTACATCCGCGCATGAGCGTGTTAAGACTTAAAGACGCACAATCGCAATAAGTCACGAGCGATCAGACAATGAATACATCAGCTGTAATGACTGTGATTGTAGCTGACTGGCAGTCTGAACAAACCCTCTTCGAATACCTAGAAAACCCCAAGAAATACATTCCGTAAGTCTCCCCCTTGTCTCTACGCCTGTTCGAACTGACTTGGACAGCGGTACCAAGATGGCGTTTGCTGGTCTCAAAAAGGCGAAGGACAGGAACGACTTGATTACTTATCTCAAAGAAGAGGTGAGGGGTGGTTTCACTACACACACACCTTTCCACTCACCGCCCTACATCGTGCCTTCTTCCTCTCTGTCCCTATGTTCTCTCGTCTCTTGCGTCCCACTCCTCCAGCCCGCCCCAAGGGGGCTTCTCCTCGTTCTCTTTCGTATACAGGAGGTCCTGTCAGGTGGTCAATGGAGATTCCAGATCATGGAGTCGATGCTGACACTGCAGACCAAGTAAAAGTCATTCCATCCTTAGTCCATACAGGCCATACACGTTTCTTGCATGCACCTCTCATATGTTGATAGACTTGATCTATGTGATCTCTTCTGGCCTAGATGTTAACCGACCTTGTTTCATATGTCAAGCTGAAGCTGCTGTCGATCGACGAATTGATTTTGTACAGGCCAATTTCGATGCTCACTTCCGATATCGATCTTTGTAGCCATGTAGCTCACTCAAGTTGGTAAACAGATCACTTGCTCCACCTACTGATCCACTGACTTACTGACCGATTGCCAAATGCACCCGCCGGTGCTGAAAGTACGTCCAGCTTGGGAAAACAAGAGACAAGTTGCAATCCATGTCCGTCTGGTCAATCTGGTCAATCTGGTCGATGTTGAAGAGAAGGAGAGAGAAATTGGTTCAGACCAACTACCCCAAAACAAAGCACGCCCATGAGATGAAACACTACTTCATAATGTCCAAACCTCACAATCATTAGCGTCGTTTGAATGGCAGAAGGTTGATTGACAAAAAAAGATTATCATCATTTCACAATTTGTTTTTCTAACCTTTTACATGCTTTTCCAATCAAACATTCTTCCAGTCCGTTTGAACTGGGTCTTTCCTTTCTCCGTGATAAGGAAATAAGATACGTATTCGTGATAAACGTTTGTGATTAGATCTCTCCTATCTTTTCCTCTCATCCCATCACCATCTTTCAACTTGATCTTCTTATCCCTCATCCTTCTCGTTTCCCTCTCCACATGCCCTTATCACCTTGGTATCTTAATCAACCCATTTATCCCCACCATCAATTCCTGTCGCCATGAAGTACCAATATGGAATTTCATACCATATTGTGAATGTTGAGGGCGGGTTCAACACCACTTGGTTTTACATGTCGAGATCGATATTGGAAAGATTGAACGAATGATAACGATGTCGACAATGATGAGGATGAGGATGTCGACGATGATGATGTCGACGATGATGATGGTGATGGTGAAGAAGATGGTGGAGTTGGTGGAGGTGACGATGATGATGATGATAATGATGATGATGGGTGAATCGTTTATACCGGTTCAGGTATATTCAATCGACAATAAGGATGTCTCAAAGCGTCCCCTACTGAAATCCTTGAATCAGGATCGAAATCTAATAACCTAACGATAAGATCAAGGAATAAATTATTATGTTGAGAAGTCGGTGGAATAATCTCTTTTAAAGGTTTTAAAGATTTTACAAATTTCCTAGATGATCTTGAAACTGTTGGATTTGGGAAATCAAGTTTGTTACCTTTGAAATATTCTGGTTTTTTTGATCTTCCTCTATCTACCATACGATTTGGCATGGGAGACATTACCGTTTCCATCATTGCTAGATGTTCTAGATTGTCGTGAGTTTGAAAAAGAGCGTCACCGGTGAAGAATTCGACTAGGATACAACCTATTGAAAAGAGGTCGCAGGGGTATGACCAAGGGAGACCTGAGATTGATTAGCATTGATGTCCTATCCTCTGATTTCAGGTATGCCATCTTGAAAGACTCGATTGGATAAGGCAGAACAGAACATAAGGGTTTTGGACGGAGTGACTATTCTAGTCTCGTATGGACACGAGGAAGAGTTGAGAATGAATTAATAGCCAGATATCAGGCTGACGCTGGAATGTAATATGAGTAGAGTGGAAGGATAAGGCGGACTAGAGAAAGGATATATGCAGGAAAGACAGAGGGGAGAATGTCAAGGACGGGATTTAGACAACCGAACGAAGATAGAAAAGCGATAAAATGAACACAACACTCACCCAGTATTATCTCTGGAGCTCGATAATGTCGTGTGCTAACGACAGAAGAATGATACTCATTCTCAAATGTCGCACTACCAAAATCGATCAATCTTATATCCGTATTCCGTAAGACGGATCTAGATTTTGCCCCTGCTCGCTTCCCGTCAGTCATGTAGTCTCATTATCAAACATCTCTTCTCTTCCCGGAATGTTCTCCACTGCTGAGGTGGGTATGTTTGAACATATTTCACTCACCCTGGGACCTTGTAATCTCGCTTCGTTGCTCACCAACAATATATTCTCCGGTTTGAGATCCGTATGAACCAACTTCAGTCGATGCAAGACTGATTGTCAGCTCAGCTACAAAGTAAAAATGACACACTCACATGCTACGCTTTGAAGAAGACTTTTTGCGAAATCTTGTATATGTCTCTCTGGAAAGGGTTGAAAGGCGTTTTGTTTCAGAAAATCGAATACGCTCATGCCGTATAGTTCAGAGACGAGACATGGGTGATTTCGGAAATCAAAGTATTCTTCGAGATGGATGCAGTTGCTATGTTGTCAGCTCATCAATGCACTAAAGAACTGCGATCGAGTAGAACCAATTTCTTCTCTTGGGTGGAGGAGATAGGCAGAAGATCCTCATGGCGAGAAGATTACAGAGGTGGAGATGAAAGCAGTCGTGACGAGCGAGGGGTGTGTGAGACACTGAAACTGAATTGAAGACTCACTTGACATTCCCCGGATCATGCCTCTTTAGCGTCTCAAGCACACGTATCTCGATCTTGCTGGCATCACGATACTTTTGCACAGCTCTTATGATTTTGATGGCGACCCTTCGTCTTGTTTCCATATGTCGAGCTTCGACCACTTTGCCGAATGTTCCTTGTCCTAAAAGCCTGACTATTTTGTCTGGACCGTCAGTTCTTCATCGGTGACAAAAGATAGGTGTCTCCAAACTCGAGATCGGGGTCAACCAACAGAGTTCAGAGGAAGGTCGGGAACAGACCGAAGTGAATGCGAAATTTGAACTTTACCACCAAAGGAAATAGAACGTCACGAGATGGAGCATGAGGATATGATAAGAAATCTGGCCCGACTCACATTTGTTCGCAATGACATCGTCTGGTTTGACGATATAATGACCCTCTGCGTCGTCCCAAGCCACAGTCCCATTACTTTGCACACTGCTGGCTGGTTTCTGAGCTTGTTGTATTATACTCGCAGCGGTCTAAAAGTCAGTGATACTTTCTCAACATGTTTTACCCACTCAAACGCCTCAGGAGTGGCAATTATGAAGACAAATAACATTTGACATTCGAATTTTAGCTAGAAGAACTCGAGTTGGGAGAGTAGAAACGACGACAGGTTTACTATCACTCACTCCTGATTGCTTAGCCTTGGCCTTCTTGATACTCCCCACTTCTGATCCTTCATCAATCTTTCTTTTCTTTCCACTTCCCAACATACTGGCAGAACCATTGATACTATGTCCATTGGTCACACCTTTACTCGATCCAGCATGGCTAGCGTTGGCACTATTGATCGCATTGGCTTCCGCTGCTACTTGCGCCCTCGTCCTTTTTCTCGGAACTTCTGGTGTTTGAGAATCATCAATGACTATTATTTCTTTCTGTCTTCCCACTGAATCATAAGTATGTTCCATAGTCCAACCATTACCCGCTTTTGCCGATTTACGAGGTCTTGATCCTGAACCTCCTGTTGAAGATAAAGTGTGAGGGGTCACGGAACCGGTAGGTTGTGCGACGTTGACATTATTAGGTTTTTTCCTCGGTGGCATGATGGAAGGAGTATTTGATTGAATGTAAGAAATAGGAGGAGTGACGGAATAACGAAATGTCAATGGAGGTGGGATTACCAATGAAGGTTTATTTTGGTTTTGGTCGATATTCGGTAGATAAGGTGAAGGACGAAAAAAAGAAGGATAAGGTGGTAATAAATAATTATCTGTTGAAAGAGGTATAGGACTCGTTTCACCAATAGGACTTGAAGAATGAATTATTTGATGATTCAAATCTTGGATAGGTCTCAAATACGATTGATGATCTTGTATATTACCAGTATAATCGATTTGATTGTGATTGTTGTAAGATCTTAAACGTCTATCTGAATTTTGTTTAGGGTTTGAAAAGACTTCGATTCGTCGGGGATAAAGAGGACCTTGAGAAGAAAGAGAAGGAAGGGTTTGAATCGGAGTTTGAAAAGTAGCTGTCAATGGTGGGTTTGGTGATCTTAAACCTCTATCGAAAGAGTTATTACTAGAATTACTCGAAGCTGATAACGGATGTGATAACGATGATAAGTGAGATTGTGAATGATTCAAATTTCTTTCGTATTTGTTCGAATCTGATGTATACGTATGATCCAAAGGTTTTAATAGTTCTAAAGGCTTAAGATGTTCGACTGGGATTAAAGAAAGAGGAGGTAAGATTGGACGAAATGGATGAGGTGATCTTGTCCTTTCCAAGCGATTTGAATCAATTTGATATGATTGTGAAGGTAACGAATATGGAATCGTTTCTTTTCCAACAAAGGGTTGTCGTTGTGACTGTCGAGGGTTTTGATTATGATAAGGAAGGAAAGAATCACTATTACTTTGAAATGGTTTATATGGAGAAAATGGATGATGTGATGAAAGAGAAGAAGGAGATTGTCTGATTGGATCGGTACGATAACTAATACGATCTTCACTTTGTTTGATAGTTGTATTGGTGGTAGTAGTAGTTGTGATTGGGATTGGGTATTCGTCTAAGGATTCAACGTTTGTTATATGTCTGTTCATGAGTCTTTGGACGGGTTGCGCCATAGGGTTATAAGAATCATAGATCGATCTCAACTGGGTGGATGTTGAAGGAATGGGGGAGAGGGAGAGAGAGGAGAGAAGTAAGTTGATAGTTGATAGTTGATAGTGGACGGTGAAGGGGTGGAAGAGGGGTGAAGAGGGGGAAGGGGGCAGGAAGCCTCGAATTGACCAAATGGCACTCTCGTTCACACACCCTTCCTTCCTGTGCGGTGCTTCGGTAGTTCGGCCAATATACAAAGAGGCGGAGATACTAATCAAATCCACTCTAGATTTACTAATGCTGATCTCTTTCTAATAGTAAATAGCAAATAGTAAAACAAATCCTAATGATCAACTTGTGGTATAAGTTTATTTACTTGACTGCTTGCTGCGTATGTATCTCTTCACCACCACTTGATGTTGTTCAACCACAACCAAAACAAAAAGATCAAAGATTGTTAATCTACAAGTCCGAGTACATGAACAAAGTGAAAAAACAACTAGAAACAAAATCTCATCTTGGTTCAATTGTCCAAACTTGATAACGAAAAAACCCAACCCCCTACACCCTCCTATTCGTATGGATCAACCATTTATTCCCCTTCCCCTCCTTCCCCTGCCAGTTGACAGTTTCCGTCTACCCATGCGAACTTGTACATTCTCCGACACTTGGGGGAATCTAAGCGAAGGATGGAGAAGTAAACGGTCTGGCCCTACTTCCATTCATTCTTGACCCCAAACGTACAGAGAGGGCCTTTGTTCCGCTTCGAAGCGGGGGGGTAAGACTTGAGACGTATAGGGAGAAAGAAATTGTGGCGTTTCATACGACAATGACTTTTTTAACTATCTCGAGTCGTCCGGTCTCTCATGGATGAGGTGTATCTCGAGAGTATCTTGGAGAGTGAACATTGATAACTGATCATCGTTGGAGATAGCAAGTCTGATGCATCGTAATAGGTCATCAAGGTCGTCTAAATTACACATCTACAAATCGTATGATCTAGGGTTGACAAGCAGGTTCGTAGATTTCATATACACACAAGGGTGGGTGGCGTGTAGATATTGACTTTCACTGACAAGGAAGACTAAAATGACAAAGTAATGGTCGATGGAGAAAGGTGCAGAAGGGCACTTGTACTGGGTGGTGACGGAGGAGTGACGTAAGGGTTGACGGAGATTTGAGAAGCGGACGAACAGCCTCAATGAGACTTCTCATGCCTCCGCACTCGTACTGATCACACTCATCCACGAGTCCATGTCCTGTTGCGTGGCGGTCCGTACGATATAAGAATTGGTAGGTGTGAAAATGGTGAAAGCGAATTTATGCTGTCATGTCAGCTTGGGAAACGCATGGCTTGCGGACTGTAGAGGATCGAGAGCTGAATATAAAGACCAACAGTCCCTCGCATCGATTGGTGGTAGGGACTCTGATCGACATCACTAAATAGGTGGGGGCTGGAAAAAAGCGAGGAGAGGACAGAGAAGAAAGAACAACTCACCCCAAGAAGTATCTCAACATCAGGACTCGGTGCAACACTAGCTTTCGAAAGGTTGATGATCTGAATTTCCCTCTCACCCATCTTCTCATGCACGCAAAGATACGGTCGTCGTAAGAGAAAAACCAATTTTTCCCAATGATCGTTTTGTGAATCGCGAAGTATCATCATAGGACCTGATTTAATGATGTTTTGTCTGGAGATCAGTTTCCGTCTCTCCTATGCTCCCGCGAGTCTCTACTGATCCTGGAAGATTGCTCATAACAATTCTTCCCCCACAAGAGACAAAAGAGATCCCATCATCTTCTCCTGCAGGAGACCATATGAGTCCACGAAGAGTTCTTTGCTGATATCTACGCTGGTATTGATGATATGCTCATGTTGTTTCGTGAGCAGGGAATTGGGGGGTACAGGTAAAGCGAGGGAGAAAGCAAGTGATACTGACGTCAGAGTAACCTGTTTGACAGACGGCACGAGTTTTGGTTCAAGTTCTGGTATCATCTTTCTGTATTTTTTCGCTATGGCCAATTCCTCTGCCGTGTCTTTGTTAAGATTGATCTGTATGTCAGTCTGAACCTTTTCTGTCTCTCTTTCTCTCTGTATGTGTGCTTCATCCCTTCTTCGTCTGTCTGTCTGTGAGGTTGGGGAAGTAGGTTCATCTCCTGTTCTTACCCTTCTCAACGCTCATTATCAATCAATCTACGGCCCAATCATCGCTCCCCTTCATGAGATCATCCTTCGTCTCGACCATTGCACGATAGATATGAGACTCAGAAAAGAGTGTGCGGACAAGAATGTGCGAGCAGAAATTGTGAACAAAGCATGTGGATCAAAAAATATGGACAGATTGAGAAGGACGACCCTATTCAACTCACTTTTATCCTTCCATCCAATTCCATCTTCCACAACTCCACACATCTTCTCAACAACCCATCCTTTTCATCCTCTTTCATTTCCCTTTTCCCTTCCATCTCCCCAAACGGACCCAAAACAGCTTTCGTACTTTGTACATCCGCCAAAGCATGTTCAGCCCTTATCAACCTTTCGAAATCTTCCAACAAACTTAGACTTCTCGGTCTCCAATCTCCTAGAATCTCTTCCCCTTTCACATGTTTCTTCGCCGTATCCAATCTCCATAAATCCTGTGTGCTCCTAGCTAATGGTGGAGCTAGATCCACAGAATAAACGACAGTGATATTATTATGTACCTTATTTCCTCCCCAAAAATTAAAGAAAGAACTCCGTTTTGCGTCCCTACCAAGGATACGAAGTGGAAGATCATAACTCATCATTGCTGGTTCATCCAAATTCTCAACTTCCACTGCCCAAATGACTTTGATGAGGATATGTTGATCCGAAGGTGTTTTCTTATCTAAATGATTAGAATGATGTGAAGCTGTATCCCAAAATCCTAGAGCGGAAAGAGTCGTAGTTCCATCTGTATGATGATCAACAGATTGTGATGATAATTTAACTTCTACTTCTGGTTTACTAACGCTAGATATGTTGCCTTTGACAATTACTCGAACGTCTGATGTACTAACATGTGTCAATTTACGCCACGGGAGAGAACGACCAGAAGAATGATGAAGTTTGATGATGATTTGTCTTTGAAGTCCTTGATGAAGTTGAAAGATATTATCGATGACTTCAGATGGTACGTATTCCCCTGAAGAAGATAGTTCACGGATTTCAAGAGAAGAAAGAATATCATGATGTTGAGAAGAGATGAATTCCGTTTCGCATCGTCTCATCTCAGGACGAGTATCCCCCTTTTGATTCGGGGTGATACTTCCGGTTCCGGATAACGGAGAAGTTTCACGAACTCTGTCCCATCGTTCTAATCTATTCAGATATTCAGGTGTTACTTTGGCGAAAAAGTCAATGGTGGCGTAATTCTCTTGAAGGAAAGAAAGTATTTCAGGGGTGATGATGATGGACACCGTGCGTCGAAGAGATAAATGAGCTACTGAAGTCTTTTTGAGATCTACAGGTAGAGAAGCGAAAGTATCTTCAGCAAAAACGGATGGTCCCACCAGAGACGAAAGACGAGTTTGAGCATGGACCGATGAAAAGTTGACAGATGTAAGACCTTTGACTTTATCCACCGTGATAGTGAATGTGAGTTTGGTTCCAACAGCGACAGAGTTGCCTATGGAAGTACGCATGGAGTCGGGTGTGGTGATGCCTGAACTTGTAGATGAGGGACATTTGATGTCGACAAGACAAGACCCGATGGCTTCCATAGTGTAAGGACAGAGAATGGGAACGGTAGAGGAGTAAGAAACCTGTTTTGCTAGGAGGTTGAGGGAAACTTTTGCAGAACCGATAAAGGAGAATGTGGGAGCAGGATTATCCGTAAAAGCTTCATCCGTTCGGAAATGTAAGGTGTAGTTCGGACGTTGTTTCAAAGCGTGTACATGACGCATTTTAGTGAATTGCTGATGAAACCGGGCGAGATCCCAAACGTATACTGCTTGAGCGTTCCGATCGATAACTTTGATTCTGACACCTGGACCGATAGATGAGCCGACAGAATTGGAAACATCTTCAAATTCGACCACTCCGTTGAGATCGTCTAGAGAGGATACCGAGCCAGCTGATGCTCCTCGACTTATGAGGAAATTATAAGAGACTGATTTTCCCATCTCATGACTTAATATCAGCCCCGAATCACTATGACGAAAGAATACTCACGCAATGACATTCGCCTCTCTTACATCTACAGCACCTTTCAAGATCTCCTCAGCCATTGTATATGACCGAAGACGTTTCCACCGCTCCACTGCCCATTTCACCAGTCGTAGCTCTTTAGCAGACCAATTGGCAGATTCCACCACCGTCCTTTCCAACGCCCTCGCGACAGCCGCTTGGGATTTGACCAACCTGACTTGCTGTGCCATATCCCTCAGCTGTCTCGTTAGATGTTCTTGTTCCAACGCAGCATCGGCTACCTTTTGCGCATCAACTGAGACGATAGGGAAAGGATGTTCCGTATCGGTCTCTGAGATTTCTTCGATAATAGCTTGATCTAGGTCCAGACCTCCAGGGGTAGCGATCGAGTTACTTGTCAACGTCGTTCCTTGCATAGTGGCCCAAGGATTATTACCGTCCACCAATGAATCTTCCGTGTTGGACGCTACCATCAATCTTGACTCCAATTCCGTGGTCAAGTCAGCCCGACTTTCAGGACGTTTCCGTTGAGTTCTGACTTTGATGATGTCGTCGAATAACTTGTCAAGATCTTGATCACCGAGCTTCTCAATATCTGCCACTTCTCGTCTGGCAGCTGACCAGTCCATGAGCTCAGGTTCGGGCTTGCCATTACCATAAGGTGATTCGGAGCGAAAACCTGGTGAGTTGTCCGCTGAAAGCTGATCGACACTTGTTGATTCACGCAGTTTTCGACGTTGAGCTCGTACGGCACCGGGATCATTGAAACGGAAGACGTGGAAATCACCCAGGATGACTCGGAATCCATTGAGAAGTTTGACTGGAGATTTAGGAGGAACGCGTTTTCCGTTCACGAATGTACGCGCGTCTGGCATGGCTTCGAGGGTGACCACACCATCAACATTGGAGAAAATGCAATGTTCGGGGAGGATGTGAGGGCCGGAGAGACGTATTTGAGCTTTGTCATCATCGACACTGCCTACGATGGTAGTACCGGGCTTCAGCTGATATACTAGGCACTGTAGACGTCAATACCAGCCTACAACAGCTTCAATCAGGCTCACCTCAGACATGAGCGGGTCTGCTCTCATCAGCATACTACCCATTACCTCAGAGGAGACTTACCCTCATTCAGGTTGACAAGGGAAGGATGTTTCTGAGGGGCATGCACTCCAACCAGCTGAAAGGTCAGCAAGACACATCACGCAGTCGCTCACATTTTTATCAATGGTGATCCCCATCTCTTCCAGAGCTTTCTCTCGCTCGACATGTATCGCCTGCGTCTGAACCATTTTCTGCTCCCAAGTCTGATTGAGACTATCCATGAGCTTCTCCGATGCTTGTAGTTGGTCCTGTAGTTCCAGCTTTGTGACACGTCGAATTTCGCCATCTTTTGTACGATACGTGACGATCTGCTTTTCCGGAGAGATATTTGGGTCGTAGGATGCTTCGTCCGTGCCTGCTTGCCCAGAGACACGGCTGCGAAGCACTGGAACATCAGTTGACGATTTGAAGTTGATCATAACTCACTTTCGAGCTCCTCTTTGAGCTCCCTGCCTATGTCAGCTATGCCTGGTATGCGAGATAGGACCTACCTGATAAGCTTGGCGTTGGGATCCTCATTGACCACAGCATGGGTCTTGATCTTCTTCGCAGCGTCTGCATAACGAAGAGTACTTGACGGATGTCAGCTGTTGCGTCTAGACATCCCACATCAGCTTACCTCAGGGTCTCTTCGTCTACGCATCAAATCAGCAAGTCGTTCACGTATGATGACATGACGAAGGACATACAGTCAGCGGGTGAGATAGCAGCAATCATAGCGGTCTTAGAGTTCCCTCCGAGACTTTCCTTCAACAACCAAGTGAGAACAGAATCTCTGTAGGGGACATGATCGTCCTTTTTCTTCTTGCCGGTCTGGTTGCTGGCTTGCGCTAAAGCTGCAATGACCTTTCCGAGAGTCGTGAGCGATTTGTTGATATTGGCGCCTTCTTTCAATCTGGTTCCCTGCGAATTAGTCCCCACATCGTGAGCAATGCATGCTGCTACTTACCGTCGCACCGGTTGAGGCTTGTCGTTCACTGCCGGCCAGATCGACCAAGGAAATTTTGGACACCTTTTCTCCGGTCATGTTGCTCGTGGGATCCAGACGTTTTTGGGTCAACTGCACGATCAGATCTACTTCTCATTGCCGAAGGGTAAAACAACTGACTATGAGAGTGAAGACCGCATGTGATCGGGAAGAGGTCTCGTTCATATTGGTAGAAGCAACGGTTCTCGCCTGAGTTGTCAGCTGCATTGTCCCCGTAAGTATCTGCAGCTGACGGACCTTGTTACCCTCGTCCATGAGAGTCATCATTTGGCTGTAGTTTTCCACTACGAGTTTGCTGAGATCCTCCACGTATGGTCCGAGTGAAGGATGTTCTCGTACTCTGAGGTTGCCCTTGTTTTTGGGATTGAGTAGGTCTCGTACTCTGCGATATTAGCTCGGGGCGTCTTCTTCCATACCATATATGACTATGGCGCAGTACCACTCAGTGCACAGATATGATATGAGACCTGCGAGAAAGTAGAAAGTTTTTATTCAACCAGCTACTCTTATAGGGGAGCGAGCGTTCTGTGTGGAGCTTTGCCGTGAAGTTGAGGAGGTGAGAGTATCTGACTCACTTCTCATTATAAATCTCAATATACGAAACCTCGACAGTATATGATAAATTAGTATCTTGTGACATGCGTGATTCGACCCTGTTGAACAACTCGGAAGTAGTTAGAGGTATGATCCCTTTATCGGCTCCGTAACCCATCATAGAATCTGCTTCTCAGCTAATTCTCGGCAAACCGTGATATCAGCTCACAGCTCTTTCCACTAGAGACGTCAGCTATCAATCCATTTATCCTATTATAGACTCACCTGCCTGTCTGACCATCTGACACGAGTCAGTTTGACTCTCTGATCAGACGTAAAAAGACTTACATGCGAAGATACAAGTGTTAAATCCCTCAAAACTGTGATCGAGTAATTCGACACCAAGATCTTCGTAGAGAGTTTGTTGAGAGGCATATTGTGGTTCATCTCTAGGCCCAGCTGACCAGTAACTTTTGTCTAAATGATCAGCATGACCATGTCTTCATTCTTCAGTCAAGTCACAATGACTCGCACGGGCTTCGTCTTTCTTGTCATAACATGCAGCTGAGAGAGCAGAAGGTGAAGACTACCGGGTCGGTGTCAGAGGGAGTACCGAGGTATCTAGTGAGTTGCAAAAACGTTTTTCCTGAAGTATTTGTACGGGGCCATACGAGAGAAAGAAGCAAGCATGGGAGAGATCTTGGAGATAAAAGGGGATGAAACAGGTGAGAATGAAGTATTGCCCCAACTCACCAAAAGAGAACACCTGAGGTTTCTTCTCAACAGCTCTACTACTAGTCACTGTAATTTCCGGAGGTTCTAAAATAGTTTGATTATCTTCCATCTTTATCAAACCTTTTGCCCCTCTTGCCAGCTCTGATTATCAGTAAGCGTCCTGTCTGATCTCAAAGACGTAATTACCGCGAGCGTTGAGGGGCCGACATCTGCCTTGTCAGCTAGCTCAAGGGTGGTCAGGAGGTAAAGAGCTGACCTTACGACGACTTTGATATTACCTCCAGACATTATGTTTTCATTGACTTGTATCCGTCCTCACTCTTTTGATATGATCTTGTAAGGAGAAGCGTGAGACCTCGAATCTTGCAGGAGAGGTGGCAATACAGCGTACGGCGAGTTCGATTTGGTTAATTGTTGAGGGAGCTGCGTGAGATCGACGTGTGGAGTGAAAGGAAAGGGGCAATGTGTCATGAATCCAACATGATGAGATGATGAGATGGTCTTTTGATTAGATTTTTAAAGATTTGAGAGGAGAAAGAACACGAGGAAAAGAGTGAGAAGAGATCAATGCTCAATTTTCGTACCTACTTACGGAAAAATCAAAGGAGTGTGTCTTGCAAATTCCACTTTTGCCACCTGAAATACAATCGACGTGACAGTGACAGTGGCAATGACAGTGACGGTCACACATGTTGACCTGTCATGACTTTATTCCTAAAAGGGATATAGAGGTCGAGAGTGTTTTGATTTTGTATACAAATATCCCATATGCATATCTATGCAGATGTGTCCATAGCCACATGTCCATTCGTGATTTCTTCTTCACCAAACATCATACCACTCGTCTCCCTCGCATAAGTCGTGCTTCTCTCCACATCACAGAAATATTGATATGCCATCTTGACATCTTCAACTTCCACACTTGTCAATTTCCTTCTTTGTGCTAATAATTGAGATGGAGCGATGAGGTTGAGGGCGTAACGAAGAGAGGTTTTTTGACCTAATGTGGCTAATAATTCAAGAGCGTCAGGGGATAATCTGACGTCTTCTTCATCCGCCCTGTTGGTCAGTGACCATGACAATCATGAGTGAAGGACAATATTGGCGGACGAGGTATGTCAATCGGAAGTGAACATACCTGATCTTGACAATCTCTCGGATTTCCGTTTGATCATATTTCCCAGTGGAAATAATGAGCATTCTATCCAATAGATCGGTAGGTATACCATGAGGAGATTTATATTTTGTCCCTCTTATTCTCGTTATACCCCTGTTGGACGCCATGACGACCAAAGGAGCCATTTCATTTTCCAGAGCTCGATTAAGGAAAGAGAAACATTCGATATCCAGCATATGCACTTCGTCAATGAACAGAACCTGACCCATTAGCTATCTGACATTCACACATGAAACACGTGAGGTAGACTGACCCCAGGTACAATCTCAGCTTTTCCTTCTTCTCGCCATTCTGCCACTTTACCATTGATTTGATCTCTCAATTCGGGCTTAATCTCTCCTGTATCTCCAGCAAACAAAGCTAAAAAGCCTTGAGTTCGAGAGTTGATAACGTCTATCTCGTGTAGTGAGACCGTATGAACGACTTCTTTTCGTACTTGTAACTCTCCATCCGGACAAGCAACGAATCTCGTCTTCAAGTCAGCTAGATATATTCATCAAACAGCTATTAACTCACATCAGCTCCCATGGCATCGTAATCTTTTGCTCGTCCGAAACTTCTTCCAAGTTTTGATATCCTCCCACTAGCTTTGTCGATGCTGACAACATCACCTGCCAGAACTTTTTCCTTTTGCAATTGATCGATCATCTTGGAACCAAGATCATAAACCGTTTCCATGTCTGTGGTTTTGAGAGTTAATCGTCCTGTCTTCGTGGCCTATCCTATCAGCTGGACCATGAGATTGTTCCCGATAACTGACCCCTGTGACACTTCTGTCAACTTGAATTTCCACGACCTCCCCTTCGATCAATTCTGTCTCTTCCTTTATCCTCACACCGATGGACCTTCTAAAGGCTTGGGTGAGAGATTCGGTTTTTGACATCTAAGATATGTCAGTGCTTCTACCTACCTCTCTCTTCCTCTTCTCCTGTCATACGACCACCAAACAAGAGCTAGCGAATATGAGGAGATCAGACTGGACTCTTGGAGCGGTTCACTCACCTCAAGCGAATACACCTCTGAAGCAGTCAGCATGACGAAAGGTACATCCGTCCCTAATGTCTGTGCCATACCTAAGACCGTCAGCTATCAGAGATACAGGAATTTCCAGCTGACCCATGGCAATGGCGGTTTTCCCAGAACTAGGAGGACCAGCCATCAAAATAGCCCTCCCTGCTATCCGTCCTTCTTGAACCATCTTCAAAATCACCCCAGCCGCTTTCCGAGCTTTTCCTTGTCCTATCATACCCTGAGAGTTGACTCGAGGTTCCAGATTCGCATCTAAACCGAGACCGTGAATATGAGAGTGAGCACCTGAGTGAATCAGCGAGAACCTTCTTGGCTGTCACATAGCGGAGGGAGTAGTGAGGGAGGGGACATACCTATACGCTCCATCTTGGTCACGTCTCTCATAGAGCTTGGTTGGAGGGAGATATTGGCGGCCTGGACGTGTCAGTCACATTTCACACTCTCACTATGACGTCTCCTACGCACCATATTTCTTGGTAAGTCTTCGTGTTGTAGTACTCGAAATGTAGCATGTAGAGTAGCACTTGAAAAGTTGAACGAATCTATAGGGCTCAGTCCAGCGGAATGGTCATTAATTTCTGATGTATTTCTTCGATTTATCCCAAATATTTCCATAGCCAAAAGATGTTGGTGTTGTCCTTGCTTCTGCTATAGACAATGTCGACAGAGATCAACGACCTATCGTCTACCGCCCTCGCTCCTATCCCGCCTCAGGAGCAAGCTACTGACTCAACAAGCATTGTCGACCCACCCAGTAGCTCCAAACGTCCTCGCCAACCAAGCCCTCCTCCCTCCGAACCTCTCTCAACACTCCTACAGCGTCGAGTGACCACGATCAAAGAAGGTGACAATGTCTTACTCCGTTTACCGAGCGATACTGTCAAAGCTGTTGTAGCTTCCCATGAAGGTTTACTACAACTGGGCAAATTCGGTGCTATACCCGCTTCCCAATTACTGGGGCTGCATTATGACATCACATATGAGATTGTCACGGGTGGACCAGGTGCGATTGAGCAGAATGGTATTTCGCAGAAGGAAGATCTTGTGGATGATGAAGGAGTCGGCAAAAAGAAGAAGAAGAAAGATAAGGGGAAGGGGAAGGATATGGAGGTTGGGTCACATCCTGGTTGGAATAACATTCTCCGACCTTTGAAAGAAAAGCGTTTGGTTGAAGCTGTCTTAGGTGGGTACTGATTTTGTCTTTCTCACATCGACCACATCTACCATATATCCTCTGTCCTCCAATAGTCGACTATATCAAGCCAATATCACTGAGTTACCATCCGTTTCGAGTCTATATCACTCCGGGGAAAGTCAGAGGTGATATAATACCACAGAGAGTGACTGATCCATAGACGACGTAAGAGAAACAAATCAATTCATAGACGATACAGAAGAAGCTCGTCAAGCTCTCTTATCACAAGAAGAAATCCTCGATCTGCGATCTCAAGGTATATCAGCTGAAGAAATGATTCAACGTCAGATATCCCGTCATGAAAGATTCGAACTTAAAACTGATTTCTCAAAAGAAAAATGGCGTAGACGAAAAGAAAAGAAATATTTACAAACTGTTATTCCTATTGCTCCAACTATTCAAAATATGTTACAACATTATGCTACTCGAGCTCCACAAAGTATTTTGTATCTGAGAGATGATACCATGTCTCAAATGCTTGTTTTGGCCAATATAAGACCAGGAGGAAAATATTTGGTCGTTGATGATACGGGTGGTTTGGTCACTGCTGCTGTCATAGATAGGATGGGAGGTGAAGGAAGGATAATGCTTTTCAATGAAAATGATAGTCCTCCTGCTTGGGGGATATTAGGAATAATGAATTTTGGTCAAAGAGAATTGGAGTGTGTAAAATGGTTGAATTGGATGGAAATGGATGAAGAGTATGAAAGGCGTGAGTTGTCCATTCATCTCATCTATCCTCATTACACTTCTCTCTCTGTGCCACTCTCCCAAGCAGCGTAGATATTCGATTATCCTCTGCTTCGGCGTGGACGGGTCCAAAGCGCTGAGATCGTGTGGGGTGGTGTCAGACCAAATAATCTCAAAAAAGGATGATATGGATCAACAGTCTTCCATAATGACTGTCTGACTTCTACCATTCAAATTTGGGCTGATGAGCAGCTCCTCCTCCGGAAGAAAACGGCGCACCTGTATCCCTACAGAAATCGCAAACCAAAATGAGACGACATCTAAATCAAGTAGCAGAACTAAATGCTACTCGTGATGAACTTTACATGGGCAATTGGGATGGGTCAGTCAACATCTCCCCTTTTCCCAATGGGTTGCAAAAGCTGATTCAGAAAGATTGATATTAGCAACGGAATTATCACCTATCTCTATCATTTCCCGTCTGATACCTTATCTGGGTGGATCGGCACCTATAGTGGTTTACTCGCCATATCTTCAAATATTAGCGGAAGTTTTACATTGGTCGAAGAAAGATCCGAGGTTTCTTAATGCTACTCTTACGGAATCATGGAGTAGAACATATCAAGTGAGTGAAGCCTTCCCATCCCTTGATCACCTTTTCCGTTGCCCACATTTGTCCGTCTCTCCTTCCCGTTTGGATGCTTCTTTCACGTCCAAGTATTGCAAGAAGATGATGACTCACTCGCAAAAGAGGAGGGTGAGAGGGTAGCAATCAACACGGAGAGAACTTTATTGTGAGGTGACAGAAACTCGCTGACACTCAGGTCTTACCGGGCAGAACTCATCCTCTTATGACCACAAGCGCTACAGGAGGATACATCTATCACGCATTGAGAATGTAAGGCACTCCTCTCCTTGATTCCGAAGCGAAGCTGACTTTAGACACCCATCGGCATTCGAACCTATGTCCAAGAGGATAGATAAGAAACGAAAGAAACGACCTGAAGGTACAACAATGGACACCGAAGTCGTGAGTAGTGAGATAATATCTAGTCGGGTGGAGGAAGAAGTTGGAGAATCAGCAGAAAACATCTCGCAATCTCTGAAGGATTGATATATCTTCTTGCATCATACTGTATCACTGTCAGTGTAACCTCGTTTGGATTACTTTATACTCACTATACACTCATCGTGCTTACTTTCTCTCTTTCAGCTCGAATCTGGATTTGACCATTCTCTTCAGGCGAATTAAATCGGAACGACTGGATAGGTGAGGCAGGTGGATCTGTGGGCATCTCAAATACCTTAAGTAGGCCGCAAGAACATGGAACGGGAGATAGCAGGTGAAACGGCCAAGCAGGGTGAGTTGAAGCAGGGAGGGGGGGACTAGGCAGTGAGGTACAGAAGAGGAACGTTGGAAGGAAACACAACAAGGAGGATGGCAGAGTCAAGAAGTAAGTATGTTTCATGCATATCATGTTTGCAAAGACAATCTGCACTTGTGCTATGATTGCAAAGACACCATCCATCCCAGGTGAACACTAATCTCATCAACATAGTCTTGTTGCCCTTGGCTGACCACCTTTGCTTGAAAGAAATCAACTGATCATGCTCACCTTCAGGGCAAGAGTGTAACGGTACTGGAAACACGATGACTAGGTCGCAGGTTGGGTCGAACTCGATGGAAGTCTCGTAGGAATCTATGTGTCTCTGGTGCTATGTGATGGATCGTGTCTCCTCTGCAATCGATGTAGCCAAAGAATGATATTGAAGAATCAGCAAAGTTGGTACTTTGCTGATTGTACTATATACTATGTACAAGAGTCCGGGTCCTCCTCTCAGTCCTACTGCAAGCGTCTATGTACATACTCGGACAGGTGAAAAACCGCTTTTGAGCAAACCCAGTGGGGAAATCTCGAAAAGGGAAAACCCGTCCCTACCTACTGCAGCACTGCCTCCAACTCTCGCCGTTCTCTTTCCTAATCCGTCAAACTCGATGGAGTTCTCTCGATTCGTTGTTACTACGTAACAAAGAGTAATTTCCTGCTCCTTCTGGAGTTCTGGGTGCCCTGATCAGAGTGGCTGGGCATTGTGGAAGCTAGAGCTGTTTGCGGGAGCAAATCCCTTTGGGAAAGACCTGAGTCATCTGCTACATTTTGGGAAGGGGATTGACAACTCTCACTGTCAACTCCACCCTTAGATTCATCTGACAAACCTGCTGAGGGTCCGGGAGGACTTCCAATTTCTGGTGGCATGCTTGCAGCTGAAGTCAGGCATATGGGTGTTGGTAATGACAGAGAGCACAATCTGTCAGTTGCTTGGCAGTGCGCGCATGTGTTGAGGCCATCAGTACAGTCACATCTTACTTTACCTGAACGGCAGCGGTTACACGAGCGGGCCTTATATCCTGGTGATGGATCCGTCCCAGTCTCAGACGCCAAACGGACCACAGCAAACAAAGCTGTTACAAGGAGTTCTTGGTTCACCTCATCATAGGAGGAATACGGGTTTAAATCTGCACCTGCTTCTCTTGCTGTGTCCACAACACCACTCATTAGTTTTGGGAAGCCTGGCGCCAATAATTTGACAGCCAAGTCTCTCACTTTGGAAGTGACTTTCGTACTTGGTTTGCGGGTTGCACGCGGTGAGGACGGATTGTCACCAATAGTACCTGTATCGGTTTCGGACCGGTGGGTAGTCTCGCTTGGAATTGATCCCGACATGGTAAATGAACGTGGACTGATGAATGAGTACTTTAGAGAAGTAATGGAGAAGAATCTGCGCCATCCCACCGCCTTATGTACCCCACCTCCCCGGCCGGCCTTGGGGCAACCTAGAGGTTGATGAATGGAGGTCGAATCAAAGGGTCAATGTCATTTCAAGCTCAATCCCTCCTCCACTTTACTCAAAAAAGTCAGTAGAGTGGCTGTGCAGTCCGCACCTTTATGTAGCCTGGTGGAGATTGTGTGAAATGTATAGAGATACGTGATAGGGAAGCGAACGACGAGAGGGATCGGGGGATGAAAAAGGAGGATGGAGCTTGGATCGGCATTTGAACCCGTTACAAAGGTGGTAGTAACACAAAGGTGGTAGTGTAACGATCAACGATCAACGATGAGCGACTAGCTTCTTACGGTTAGGTTGATATTCTGAAACAATCAAAAAACTCGTACGCAACGATCTCCCCTGTCGACTGATGATTTCTCCTCCTCCTGATGGTGGTCAGGACCCTTGTACCTTTAAAATCACCACGAGTGACAGAAGGGAATGTTCGGGCGCACGGGCTGGTCATCGTGAACCGTTCCTCAGAGAAGAGATGATTGACTAGGGCATGAAGAGGGACCAAACTCTATCAGTCAAGTATGATGTACCTTACAAGTTAGGGGAAGATTCAAAGTCTGTCTGAAGACTTGAAGATAGACGAGAATCTTACGACTGCCAGTACACTGAACCATCCCTCAAGTCACATTCATTTCATGTCCGACCTCAGGCTTTGCGCTCAGGAGGGCAGGGATAGAGAACCGACATCAAAGTATCAATTGGCATGTATGTGAAGGGAAAATTTCGAGACTCTCCTTCCGCTTCTTTCCCCTGCCTTAATATATTTTGAGGGTATGGCATGAATACAACATCATATCTTTCCCTGTGGGATGGAATTACAAATGGTATTGAGAAAGAATGTCATTGTTTTGGTTTATACATCACCCTTCCTCAGTGAGTTCCCCTCCGGGTTTGATCAGGTTCATTGTTTCCCCAAACCGTCGGAACCTCTCCACCAGGTCAATGCCAGGGAGGGAATCGGGGAGAGTTCCTTGCGTCTGACCTGAACCATCTACTGGCGGGAAAAGAGCCGAGGGGCCAGATAGAGGGACACTAGAGGCTAGCCCATCCCCCTCGAGCGACTCTAGAGCGTTGTCTTGAGATACATTGTTATGGGTGGCTGAACCTGGGGTGGTCGTGAGGGTAGCAGGTGAGACAGAGGGGAACGGGAATATGAATATGGCATCGAGCACGAGGGAGCATGTGTCAGGGGTTCCTTCGGTTTAGGTCTGGTGTGAGGGACAAGATCCGCAACTGGTCAAGCACGGTAGCAATCTAGAGTCACAGACAGGTGAAGATACATTGTCCAAAGAGTAAAGTAGTTATCCTACCCAGCCGTCCGCTCGCGTCCGGACGTCGTCCGCCACAAAGTCACGTGACACCCCCCTTTTTGCCCATAGTGTCCGAGGTCCCGTCCTTGTAACCGCGGTTACAGGAATTACACCATACAAACAGCCGCGGTTACAGACCTCCGCGGGTTCCTGAGTGTGAAAAAAGGGTTACAATGAACAATGCAACGTTATTTTCACTATCTGCAACTGTCTTTCATTCATTTCAGCTCTCTACCACCTGCTTTTGCTTTATTCAACTACACAATGTCTCGTCAAAACCGTCTTAACGCTACTATACATGATGAGATTGCAGATTGTTGGAATACGTCAGATAATTGGCGTGAAGACTTTGGGGAACTTGAGAAAATGAGTAATGCTTCCTCAACACAAGCTCATTACCAAGTACGCATACGAAGATGGCAAGAATGGTGTCAAAGAATGAAGTTTAGCACCGGGTACGTGACTTTGTATGAGTTGGCCGACGTCGGCCGACGTCGGCGGCGGATTGCTTGATGGGGCAAAGTAGGAACGATCAAAAGATGCTAATTGTTCCAGAGATACGGTTACGCCAGAGTACGCCCTTAGATGGATATATACGCAAGTGTTATTTTATCCCAATAATCGTACAGATACAAGCAAAAGGCAACGTCAAAGTACACCTGAGCAAGCAGAGACATCAATTGCTGGAGCAAGAGAAGCAAGTTCTGATTTGCTGCCCGCATACTCAATTGAAGATGTTGAAACTAGTCTTGATACGTTAGAGGAAAGTCAACTACGAGCTTTGGATGTAGTTGAAGACCTAACTCGAGGAGGAAAAGTGCCTACAACGACAGCTAGGGAAAGTGGTGTGTTCACTCGCTGCCTTTAACATAAAGCGTTTGCTAAATGCCAGTTTTGTTGAAGCTTAGCCGAATGACGCAAAGTTTAGCGTCAATCAAACTCCATGTAGCTGCCCTGGTCAGTCTATGGAAACAGCAAAAATACAAAGGCATGAACAGCCATCCCCATCCGCGCTCGGCAGCAATGAAAAGCCTTTTGCTAGTCTTACGCCGAGTAGATGAACAAACCAAAAGAGAAATGTTCATCGATAAAACAAGTAGTAAGTAGGCACAGCTAAGGGCCTAATTAATCATTAGATACGATTTTTGACGGATATCAAAGTAGAAAACAAATTGAGGATTGCTTCAGTGCTTACGTCTCTCGAAATACTGAGCAAGGCCTTCGTGATGCTGTTGCTCACGCCCTAGGCCTGTATGTGCTCTACCGGGGCGATAATCAACGAGGCATGGAACTTTCAGACTTGGCTTACACTGTGTGGGATAACAAGGGACCAACACCCATGTTAGTTGTTGTGTGCGTCAGTAGACGTGGAAAGGTTAACAAGCATGGAAAAGTAGAGTATTCGGGGTTGATACGCAACAAAGACGTTTTTATGTGTCCTGTGGGTATCTTAGCAGTTTACTTGTTTGCTCGGTGAGTGAATGTCAGCCGACGTCGGCCGACGTCGGTTTAGCTAAACTAATATGCGTGTTAACTCAGTTAGATTTCAGGCCGGCAGCCTTGGAGACAATGGATTTCCCAACCTTGCTTCTCGTGAGACGTGGTACAACGATAAACTCCTCCAACATTCGATATATTCCCGTACAGATCAACTCACGTATAAAGCACAATATGATTCAATTACTCAGGCTCTTAAAAGCGCTCAAGTTAATACGGGAAAGAAGACACATATCAATAGAGCCGGAGGAGCTCAGCTGGCCGAAAGTGAAGGTGTATCAGCTCAAGATATTGCGCGTGCAGGCCATTGGAATCAAGATGTTTTGGAAAATGTCTATCTGGGTCATATGCCTCGTTCAGTATTACGTGCATTGGCCGGGTTTAAGCCTTATGGAAGCCAAGACTACTACCTTCCGCGTGATATTCCTGTACCGGACACTCTACAAAGAATGGTATTTCCCTCGCTTGAAAAATGGTAAGCAAATCTCGTCTGTAAAAGCATTGCTCATGCAAAGGGAAATGGATCTTTCCTTACGGCAAGGTGACGCTATAGACAGACAGGCTATGACGTTTGTTCAGCTCTTGAAACACCTTCGTAAGGTATTCTTTCAAGACATCTGCGCCTGGCGTCAAAAATACCCCGAGCTGTACCTTTGGTCGCATTCCCTGTTTCAAAATGATGAATTCAAGCAATGGGAAGCTTGTTATTTTGACACATGCTCTCTTCGTACGAATAGTCACGATCGTAGGCTAGCTGAAGCCATGCCACAACTTGCATCAACCCTCTCGGCGCATTTCATGAAGCAAACACAAGATAGTAGCGAAATTCATCATAAATTGTCGTCTTTGATCACAACCGCTCAAAATCAAGACGTATCATTGAACCTTAACCAGCAGCAGCTATCTCGGATCCTTGTCGCTTTAAGCCAGCCGATTACCCTACCTAGTATCCTTCAAGGAATTGAAATCACGGCAGGTGAGACACCCGTGCAATCAGAAACAACATCTCGCGCCCTGCAAGCAACGGTGATGCTTGAAAACATTCCTACATCAAGTACAGCAGCAGAAGGTACAGCTTTACCTCCATCAACCATAGTAAATCAACCTAGAGCTGTCTTGACGCCTTTCAGCCTGCTACGAACTTTACGGACCGTAAATCAGGTTTGGGAAGAATATACCACCGGCTTAAACGGCAAACCGTCTGCTAAAATGATGTACGAAAATCCTCAGCATCATTGGGGCGTTGGTGGTGACACAGAGCGGAGGTTTTGGAACCGACGTCTAGTCATTATCAATCAGATCAAGTTAATGGCTCAGACACGATCAATTACGGAAGACGAGGCTGCTAGGGATCTTGATGCGTTTCGTGTTCGACAGCGTCCTTCGTCGCTTAATGCTTTACATGACACACTGAAAGGTATGTCTGAGAGAGAAAAATTACGCCTCTAAAGCTATAACAATGCAAGAAAACCGACGTCGGCCGACGTCGGCCAATGATGGTTCGTTGCAATCATAGTTACCCTCAAAGGATGATGTCAAACTGTTTCATTGCAATCCCGAGCAACAAATGTTGCAGGGCGTCGTTGGTTGAACAATTTTCTACGCAGAAAGTGTAAACAAGTGTACACACAACGAGGATGTATTAAGTGTAATGTCGTAGCTCTTAGCCCACCATTCTTCAACTTTTCTCGTCAATTCAAACTCAGCTATAGCATCAAAATGTCAGATACACCACCTACACCTAAAGTACCTCCTCCAACGCCCAAGCGGTACGCAAACAAGGGAAGTCGTCGCAACGACACCTCTCCAGAAAAGGGAGGATCAGCAGTCGATGAATGTTTTTCAACAACAGTATTGAGTACGTTAGAACCTTTTGTCGAGTCATTGACAGTATCTAATTAGCAGGTGCGTATGAACCGTTCGAATGGGTGCCGGGAACGAAATTCAATCGTCGTGTTTTTCCTCAGGATAGCTCAAAGACATTGGCTTTACTGCCAAACACCTTGAAAGGCGAAGTGTGGGCTATACCACCGAATAAAGAGTTAGAAATAGTGAGCTTGAACTTCTGATGTTAAACTCGACCAGAACAATGCTTATCAATGAACTTAGGTCAAGCGGCACCGTCTGGCGCACAATATCGTGTGTGGCCCCCAATCAGTGATCCGTTCCGGCGTGGCAATGTGTTCACATTGTCAAAATCGAATTACTCGCGATGATGCCGTATCCTTTGGCTGCATAACCGTCAGTGAGAGGGCACAATCAAGCTGTGCTGAGTGCCGTGCAAGAGGAACGAGCAATTGTGATTTTGGGAAGAATGTATTAGAAGAAGAAATCCTAGATGCGTCATTGGCCTCTAACCTTGTTGCCAAGCTCGAAGGATTAGAAGCAATCGTCAGTGGTTTTGGTAAGTACCAGTTAACAATTGTGTGCTATGCTAAATGAAAAGCGGCAATTGATACCTTGATTCCGCCTCAGGTGATTTTGTCTGCTTTAGGTCCGCTTACTCGCGACGGGCATGCACTTGTCAAGCAGCTTAATGCTGCCGTAGCTGCTAATGTCTTCGACACCGACGATCCCTCCTTACGTCGTCGCCGTACCGCGGTCAACCTTCTTCCATCGCCGGTGTTGGAACACGGACAACTTACAGGACTCAGTGCGGGCTGGAACGATGGAGGTATGTCTTTTATCACTCATTATTGTATACAGCACTGACATTAGATATCACGATGGATGACGCTGCGAATAAAGAGCTGAATACCGATCCTGCTGCTGCGGCTGCTACATCCGGTCCTGCGCGGAACTTACGATCGCAACGCAAACCTTCTCAGACTTTTGAACAACGTCTTCGATCTGCTCAAGTCTCCGGAAAGCGAGGGAAGTCTCGTCAGATCTCAGAAAGTAGTCGCTTGTCAACTCCCAACGATTTAGATCGTCAAACGTCGAACGCGAGTGGATCAGGTGCCGGGGTGTCCGACAAGAATACGAATGACAATGATCAAACCATGTTAGATCTGCTGGATGAAACTGGGGGTTAACTTTGTAGCAAATAGTCAATCAATGTATGCACATGTCATGACTGCCTCATTATTACATGCAAAGGTCGAAGACTTTCAGTGATTGCATGAAGCAAACAATGTTGATTGTTGAAATTGAAAGTCAATCGTAAAAAGCGATCGTAGGCCGACGTCGGCCGACGCCGGCTCACGTGGCACGGAAGATTTGGTTACACCGGACGGGCCCGGACGGCCCATATGGACCCCGTCCGGTCCCTATTGGCCCTGAGGTCGTGTAACCATTAGCTATCTTCGTATTATGTATCTGTCAGGTACGCCGCCAGCGGCGTCCTCCGCATACCAGAGTTGTCACCACGTGACAGCATGTCATCCCATAGGTCTTGTAACACTTAACACATGGATTTCCTGGACCCCGGGAGACGCATTTGTCTTTCTTCAGGCGGCAAAAGTCACATGCCTTTTGATCACTTCTTGGCTTTCGGGGTTTGGTAGGCCTGCCTGCAGTAGAGCTCCGTCCTCCGGATGATCCACTGAGATCTTGTCCCGATGACGGTGATGTCGGAGATCGACGAGGACTTGAAGAGGAAATGGGAACCTACAACCTGTCTTCCGTAAGAGACCTTCTCCTCTTGCGGGACGTTGGGGAGCTCGTGGCGGGTGATGTGCGGGCTGTCACGTTCGAGAAAGAGTCTGTTGCTGACATTAAATGAATGTCCAATGTTGAGATGTGGAAAGTAAAATGATGAGGGAGGACGCCTCCTCATCATGCTATGCTATGTCTCTTTCTTAAACCCGCACAGCTCTTATGATAAGTGGCGGTTTCGAATGTAGCCGCTTGAAAGGATTTATCCAGATTTTCCATTGACGGTATAGCCTCGCCGGAGTGTTAGCCGATAGAATCGGGCCAGGACGGCCGAACCGCCGTTAGAATTACCCCTTCCGTCGAATATTTCTCCGTTCAACTTATCCTCTGAACTTTATTCGATCGTCTCTGGTTTTATGCGTGTGAGTGGAATGTGATAAGTATAGAGACATGTAGAATTGATGCATGCTCTTTTTCCCCTCTGTATTATCATCTAATTATAAGCGTTAACAGATTAACAGTCGGAAGACCACATACCTCTGTGTATAACTAAGGCAAGTTTCCCATCTCTACTCTTCTCATAATGACCTCTGTGTCATCTAAGATCTCTCTTGAGAACCACCCAAAGTTATCCCACGATCCAGCATCGTATGCTCCGTGGAGGAAGTCGATCGAGGTGTATCTACAGATAGGTGACGTGTGGAATATCGTCACAGGTAATGATACCGAACCTGGTCGCATAGGGGTGAGATCGGCAGCTGAGAGGGCGGGATCAGTACCTCCTACCACGCCCGTCGAAGGGCAAGTGGTTGGTAGAAGGATTACTGGAGAAGAGTGGAAGGAATGGGAAAAGTGGCAAGCGAGGGAGAATAAAGCGCAGGGGATGATCAAGGGAACAGTGTCGGATGCTGTGATGCTTGATATATCTGAGAAGATGTCAGCTAAAGCAATGTGGGACTACTGCGTAGCCCTGCATGTAACAGCGACAATCGAGAATCAAAGGAATGTCCGTCAAGCTTTGTTTAGCTATGACTTAAGGGACGATGCGACGGCCGAAGAAATGGCTAAGCATGTAGAGGATTTCTCGAAGACGATGTCCGAAGCGAGATTGGTAGGGTTGAAGTTTGACTCACAGGAACGAGCTGGGTTATTCCTCAATACCATTCTAGCACCATCCTTCAGGATCATCCAGATCGAAGTAACATCCCTCATAGCAGAGGAAAGAACTTGGGAAAAGGTCTTATCGATCTTCAATAAAGAAACGGCGAGACGTAAAGCGCGCCCTGTTGGTAGGACCAATAGGAAGGGATTCGCGATGTTCGTCGAAGGAAATAAAGGAATGAGGGTGAACCGAGATAATATCTCTGATGGTCAGCCCAGGAAAGAAACCAGAAAGTGTTATAACTGTGACACTGTAGGACATCTAGCGAAGGACTGTCGTAAACCTAAAAGAGAGGATACGAACAGGAAAGAAAACGCAGATGTAAAGGATGGAGGTAAAAAGAAATGGAGAAATAATAATAAGAATAAGAAAGGACGTACGGTCTCGAAGGATGAGAACCAGTCCAAGGATAACTCCAAAACCTCCTTGATGTATTTGTCATTGGATGGTGAACATGAGGCGTGGGCCGGGATGGCCATGTCGACAGAATCATGGTTCGATGATGACGAAGGGTACACGAGTAACATCGTGTGGCCCGAAGAAATTGAAAACCCGTGGATTGAGGATAAGAATAATGAGTGGGTGGGATTAGCTACAGAGTCTAATGATGTAAGCCACACTCGTGTAATCCCCACCTGGGTAGTGGACAGTGGTGCTACTCACCATATAACTCCTCACAGGTCGATAATGACGAACATTAAAAGACTAGTAGAACCAAGAGTGTTCGGACTAGCATCTGGCAAGTCAATGACGGCTTGGGAAACAGGTGACATTAACCTCGAACTAGATTCAGGACAGAAAATGGTACTGAAAGATGTACATCACGTCCCCACAGCAAAGATAAGTCTTCTCTCTCTCTCGAAGTTACTCTCATGGGGATGGAAGGCGAACCTAAGCAGCAGTGGTGGATGGATAGGTAAAGGTAAAGAGAAACTAGGTTTGAGGAAACATGACTCACTATGGTCGGTACGATTCGGTAGAGCAATGTCTGCCGCGATGATCGTGATATCGACACCGAAGGCGACTTCACCACTTGAATCTGAGCATCAGCGACTCGGACATATAGGTGTAGATAAACTAAAGAGTCTAGGTAGACAGGGACTATTGAAGAAGGACTGGGACACTTACAAGAACGATCCCTTTACAACCGATAAATGTCCCGCCTGTATGCAGGCCAAGATAACACGTCTACCGAAGAATAAAGAAGCACCAATGTTAAAAGGAGATGGTGAAGGAGTAGGAATGGATGTCGATATTGCTGGCCCGTTCGGTCCGGCGATAAGAGGTGAACGATATTTCTTCGTTGGTGTGGAAAGGGCGAGTCGAATTATATCCGCAATACCAATAACGACGAAGAACGAATCGTCAGATATCGTTCGACAGTGTATCTCGAAATTAGAGAAACAGCTTGGTGAAAGAGTGAGGGTGATTAGGTCTGATGGGGGAGGTGAATTCGATAGTCTCGATATGAGGGAATTCTACCTATCAGCAGGGATCAACCACTACATTACACCAAGATACACACCGGAATTAAATGGAGTGGCGGAGAGAATGATACGTACCTTGAAGGGGATGGTATCAACGATGTTATTCGACTCAGGACTACCCAACGAGTATTGGTCCTATGCTGTCAGATACGCCGCCATTATAATCATGAAAACATCGATTGGTGTTACTGGAAAATCAGGGTGGACATCACTCACAGGAAGAGACACCAATCTAGATAGTGTGTGGAGGTTCGGTGAACGATGTTTCGTTCAGATACCAAGGGAGATAAGGCTGAAGTCGAACTTCACGATACCTAGGGGATCGTCAGCCATTATACTAGGTCAGGATGAGGGTGTGAGCGGTTGGATCGTTAGAATGGACGGATCGGGACGAATCGAGCACTCACGAGACGTTCGTCGCTCGACAGGACGAATGGTGACGACTAGAGAGTCGCCAGATATCATCCAAACCCCTCTTGACACCATCGAAGTGGACCTAGACCCCGTCGTCAACGAAGAAATTTTACCTGACGACCGCTCAGAAAGTGGCGAACAGGAAAATATTGATAATGAACAAGGAAATGATGTCGAAAGAGACAACTCACCTAATATAGGTCCACAACCCACTGAAAGACGACGTGGACAGGGCATTTGGGGAGGAAATTGGATCTATGAGAACGATAACGTCGAAAATGAGAGAAATGATGAGGAAGGAAGAAATGATGGGGATGAGGGGATCCTGACAACTCGTCATGGACGAATTATTCGACCCCCCCATCGTTTTGCAGGCCTAACAGACTCGTTTCTGGAGTTCGGTCGCGAGCCTAATAGGTTAGTCGCACTCGCCTCTATCGCAGGTATCGAAAGTGACACTTCTCTCATTGATCCTGTCTCTCCTGAAGAAGCAGTAAACGGCCCAGATGGTGAAAAATGGCTGGAATCCATGGAGAAAGAGATATCTAACATCGAATCTAAAGAAACATGGGTGGAGACAGTACTTCCACCGGGTCGTAAAGCCATAGGCTGTAAATGGGTATTCAAAGTGAAGACAGATTCAGAAGGAAACCTACTAAAGTATAAATCCAGACTAGTAGCTCAAGGATTCTCACAGGTACCAGGTGTCGATTACGAAGAGACATTCGCACCTGTCGGTAGATCGGGGTCATTACGAATACTCTTGACTATAGCGGCCACCGAAGATCTCGAAATTCGTCAGGCCGATGTCGAAGGAGCGTATTTAAATGGTAAACTCGATGTCGAAATTTATATGAAGTATCCCAAGGGGATAAAACCGAAACCTGGATGTAATACCTTGAAGTTAGTCAAGTCTCTTTACGGGTTAAAGCAATCTGGTAGAACATGGTGGATTGAACTCGGAGAAGGATTATCTCACCTAGGTTTTTCAAGGATCGAGTCAGATTGGGGTCTTTACTACAGACCAGAAGGGAAAGTCGAAGGAAAGGGAGCAGCAATACTGCTAGCCTATGTCGATGATCTAGTATTAGCCACGAAATCGAAGGAAGAAGCAAAAGAAATTTTCGATGGGCTAGGAAAAAGGTGGATAATAACCGACCTGGGGGAGATAAGTACTATCTTAGGTATGAAGGTAACAAGGAACAGAGAAGAAAAGACAATATGGTTAAACCAACCAGCATATATCGATAAGATAGTCCAGAAGTTTCCAGAAAACGACTTACATCGAGATCGAAAAACGCCGTTACCTCTTACTGTGAAAAATCCTTCGATGTCGGAAGTGGAGAGTGAAATTCGACCATTTCAAGAATTAATAGGATGTCTACAGTGGTTAGCCACATGTACTCGACCCGATATATCTTATGCAGCTTCGTACCTTGCTAGGTACCTCACCAAACCGACGAAGAAAGTATGGGAAGAAGGGATAATGGTAATTACCTACCTTCGGTCCACTCGGTTACATGGTATTCGTCTTGGTGGCGAGGCTAGCGATCTAGCAGGATGGGTTGATGCCGATTGGGCAGGTTGTAAAGACACACGACGATCAACTACAGGCTGGATATTCATGATGAACAACTCACCGATAACCTGGAGTTCAAAAAGGCAAGCTACGGTATCGTCGTCGACAGTCAAAGCAGAATACATCGCGATGGCTGAAGCAGCGAAGGAGGCTCAGTGGTTGAGAGGATTACTGAGGGAGATAGGCTACGATCAGCTAAATCCTACTATATTAAATTGCGATAACCAAGGATCGATATCACTGGCGAGGAAACCTGGTACTCACCAGAGAACAAAACATATCGATATTCGACATCATGCTCTTCGAGATCTAGTCAGTAATAAAGTTATTGAACTAGCATACGTCAGCACTGTCTATCAGAGAGCAGATGTACTTACGAAAGCTTTAGGTGGACCAGTACACTCGGTGAATATGTCAGCGATACGTGTAGAACCACCGAAGAAGAAAAACACTGGTTCAGTATACGTGACATTAGATGATGACGAAATCATCGATTACGATTATTCTGATTTCGAGGATCTAGGAGATCTGTCAGGTGGTACAAAGAACGAAGTGGTACCAGAAAGAGAAGTAGTACCAGGAAGAGAAGTGTGGGTGGAAGGAACTTCAGAGAAACCCACCGAAGGAAAAGTTCTCGTGAGCCAAAATGTAAAATTTTCAGGTGTACCTAAGAATGTGAGTAATTCGAAGGTAGGTCAAAAACCACCGGTAGAACCTAGAGTCATTAGAGAGATGAGAGAGAAGAATAAGAAAAGAGATAAGATGATACATATTGGAGGTTTTATTCAACCTCCATCGTCAAATCCACGAATTTCGGGAACTTGGGCTGGTAACCAGCGACTTTATAACCACCGAGGACAGCCTCGATCTTCTCGTGGAGAGAGTCAACAGTATCAACGATCTCTTGTACCCTCGCATGAGTACCACCATCTTCCAATAGAGCGTTCCCTAGCAAAAGGAAATGTTTATCGAGGTTCGACTTTAAGATCCCCAACTCAAATTGTACCTTCTGAGAAAGATCTCAAACTCAATAAAGTTCATGACATGACGAGCAGTAATAAACTTACAGTCGGGAGGATTGCTGGGGAGCAACCTAAGAGCAGGACTATCAGATGGTCCGGGAACCGAAGGAGTAGCGACAGCCGCGAGAACAGCAGGAGAAATTTGGGACATGACGATTTTGCTGCTGATGATAGATATCGTCAGCCAGGTACTCGAAGCAATTTCATCGATTCTCGGGATCCTACTAGCAAACCTGAAGTTTTAAGAAGCAGACAGGATAAAGGGAAGTTCAGAGAGTCAGAAATGAGAGATAGAAGTGGAGAAAGACGAAAGATGGACATACCGATAATTGGAGATAAAAGTGATGAAGTAAAAGGAAAGATAGAGAAGAGTCAGTCGTCGGTACCGGTGAGTGGTAGCCACGTGTCAGAGCGGAGCCCCGCAGGGGGCCCCACAGAAATTCATTTCACGATTTCACCTACCACTACTACCACACACATAACACTCAATATTTCATCATTACTACCTTCTACACCACCACAAACCTCGCCGTCGCCATCAATAAATCGTCCGGGACTACTGCAGAGTCGTGCATTGTCCCGTGGGGGAGTGTTAGCCGATAGAATCGGGCCAGGACGGCTGAACCTGTCACGCCCGTCGAGCAACTACTTCCTAACAGACCGACGGTCGACGAACCTCGGCTAACTTGATCCTTCTTAATTGATGTCTCACCCAACGGCGTACTTCGCCGTGGTTACTCTAACTGGGGTTTTGTTCTACTGATGGCAATGTATCTCGATTTGTAAATAGCTATCTCTATCTATCTTTCACTACTGACAACAATCAAGGATCGCTGAAGAACTTCAGCGATCCTCTCAGCTAAATATTATCTATTCCTCCTAGACGTTCATCCAACCCTCTCACGCTTTGACGTACTTCAACGCACTTCGTCCAACTTCCCCGAGTCCCCGGCTATCCTCTTCCTCCGACTACTAACTCCGCCTAACATCGCCGCACTTCTGCTCCCATTGTCCCTACTTAGCCTAACTCCGTCTAACTTCGCCGCACTTCTGCCCCCGTTGTCCCTACTTAGCCTAACTCCGTCTAACTTCGCCGTACTTCTGCTCCCATTGTCCCTACTTAGCCTAACTCCGTCTAACTTCGCCGTACTTCTGCTTCCATTGTCCCTACCTAGCCTAACTCCATCTAACTTCGCCGTACTTGGTCTCAGATGTCCTGAGTTACGTGTAGAGTAAAGAGTTAAGGTGTGATAGGGGTTTTGATGGTCAAAGGAGGGTCATTGCTGGTGGAATAATCGAGGTGTCACGACGTAGTTCGTGACAGTCGCCCCCTTCTTTAGCCGCGAACGTCCTCGTGAGCATTAACACCTCTACTGTGGCAAGAAAACTTAGCAGCGTAGTACCCCCATTCTCCACTTCTCCATAGCTATCCTTCGTCCTTATGCTCTCTGCGCCGCACTTCGTAGTCGGGCCTCCTTTCACTTCAAAACCCGACAATGAGACTTCCCTAACTTCGTCGAGGTTTGCCGTAAGAAGCCCTGTGTATTTCGTAGGTGAGACACGCTTCCCGAATGGTAGCCGAACAACATCGTTGTTTGTCGAAGTAACCCTCGTTTATATTGAGATAAGACACTATAGCGTGGGAATTTTGATCGTCCCTGGCTTGCCTTTTGTTGATGAAACGCGAAGTTTACCGCATGTTGACGACGAGGGGGGTAGGTCTGGTTATACTAAATGCTGAGCAGTTCGTCGAGCTTCTCTCTTTTCCCCATCTGCTTTCAAAACTTTCTATCTTTCTTACCTAGAAAACAGATTTAACCATCGTTTCGAGTTTTATTTTTCTTTTAAGTATCTTAACGTCATGGCCCCCTCTACTCCCACTACCAACCCTTTCGCCGCCATGAGGAACTTTGGTGGTATGATGTCGTCTGCTCGTGGGTTTTCGTCGTTATTCCCCTTACCTCGCCGAACTTGGCTGACGTTCAGTTTCCTTCGGCGATAGGTCGCGCCAAGTCTCCTCCCTTGGGCTCGGCACTCTCTCTTTGGGGGAACCGTCCGGCGCTGCCTCGCCTCCTCGCTCCGCTTCTCCTCCCGCTGCTTCTCCGGCCGCTTCTCCCCGCGCTGGTTCTCTCTCTCCGGAGTCAGAGCCTTCCGTCGTCGAAACTGGTCCTCCCGGTCCTCCTGCCACCTCCCCTCGCCGCAGGACGCCCGCCTTCCGTCCCGGTGAGTCTCCATCCTCCTCCGACCTGGACGTTAGTGGAAGCTCGGAGTCGGGTGATCAACCCGACGACGAAGACAATGAGGATGACGAAGAAGATGAGGATGAGGATGATTTGGAGGGTAGTGTTGATCGTGAAGGTGAAACCGAGTTAGAAGAATACTCGGAAGATGATATGGAGGTGGATAGAGTAGAGGACAACGACGTAGGTAGTCCTGAGCGTGAGTCCTTCGTCCATCTTCTCACACCTTCGCCGAACTTGACGTTGTTTATCTGTTCTTTAGCTCTGTAAGACACTGCTAACTCGCAGCCACTTCTGTCCCCCCCCCCTGCCCAACTCGCGGGTCAGAAACGACGCCGTTCCCTCTCCTCTTCTTCTTCTTCCTCCTCCTCCTCTTCCGAAGTTCTCCCCCCGCCCGACGCCATTGCCGCTGCCGCCGCTGCTGCTGCTGCCCGCCGTGCCGCCACCGTCTCCCGCCCTGCCGCCGCCGACACTCGCCCTGTCGCCGCCGAACCCGTCGCGGCTACCCTTCCTTCTCCCAGAGGGGAGCCTTCGCCCAAACGGGTGAAAAGATCATTGCGGGAAGAAGAGTACTTGTGGGAGAAGATGAAGTCCGAGCCTGGTCGTTGGATTGCGGTTGGTGTTGACGAAGCGTGTGATCGTTGCCGGTGAGTCCACCTATTCGCACTACGCCGAAGTTACTCCTGCTAATTAGTAGACGTGAGATTATCACGTATAATCGTCCAAATTGGCCCTGCCTCAAGGCAGTCAGGCCACACAACAAGGCCCTCCGTTGTGCTTCATGCACGTCTGGCCCCTGCTCCTTCTGTCCCGTTTCCTCTGCCCGGGACATCCCGCCCCGTCCCTTCGACGCTTCTCCCCTCCCCCCTCCCCAGACTCCAGCGTCTGTCCCCCGTTCGCGGGTACCGTCTTCGTCCCTCCGGTCGGTTCGCCGAACTTCGCCGTCCTCCCGCTCGTCACCTCCCTCGCCCTCGCCCTTTGTTCCTGTGGCCGGCCCGTCGCATCTCCCGGCTGCTCCTCCTTCGTCCTCCCGTCGTCCTTCGGCCTCTCGTCCTTCGGCCCCTCGTCCGTCCTCTCCTGTGGTGGCTTCTCCTCCGGCCCACGGCACCCGAAGTCGCCGTCCTTCTGCTCCTCCGGCCACCCCAGCGGCCGCTCCTGTCACCGAGTCCCCTGCTTCCAAGAAGACCCCGAAGTCTTCTTTAAAGAAATCAAAAGGGAAAAGGAAGGAGAAAGAGGTCGTCTTTGAAGCTGGTGATGTGGAAGATGAAACTACTCAGCGTGCTGGGCCTTCTGTTCCTCGGTTGTCCTTTGTCCACCCTCGCATCTCCTTGGACCCTCGTATCCCGGAGGACGAAAAAGAACTTGCTACGTATCGTTCTCTCGTTCTCGGCCTCACCACTCAGCTTGACGTCGCTCGACGTGATACATCTCTCTTGCTTGACTTCTCCACTCGTCAAGCCAACGCCTTGAATAACCTTTACTGCGGCGTTAGTAGATGTAGTCAACGGTGGGAATCTGAACGAGGAAGCAAGGACGAGGTTAGCGGACGTCTCTCGCCGAAGCCTTACTGAGATAGCCGATGTTCGCCGAAGACTTTACGACACCCCCTTCCTCGTTACTCCTATGGCGTACGAGCCACCACCGTCCATCGACTGGTTAGGCCCCCGGAGTAGTTCTCGAGTCCCTGCTTCTGCTCAGACTGCTCTCGATCTCCTCAGTCTTCCTTCCGAGTGTCTTAGGACCATACGTTCTCTGTGGAGGACTCCGAGCATGCAAGCTGCTCGGGATGTCCAGGACTTTGGTGATTTCTTTGGGGCTATGAATCGGGCATGGAACGCTTCTCTCTCGACTGTCTTCCCCCCTGACAGTCTCGATCTACCTTCGGCCATCGGTACTCTCCACACCAGTCTCGCGGGACCGAGTAGAACGAAGGAGAAAAGAAAAGGAAGGGGTAAGGATACGGGCAAGTGAGCGGTACGTAGCTGTAATCCTATGTTGTATGCAGTACGTTCTACCTCCTAGCCCTCCGCAGTCGCCCTTCCTTCGGTTTGGTAGGATGAAGTTCGTGGAACTTCGCCAATATGTCATCAGCTCCATCAACGTTTTCTACCGGTTCCCATGATACCGAATCGTCTGTTCCTTCGTAACCTAACCACTCCACTAGGTACTCTAACTTTCCTGACCTCTTATTTACTCTAGAGTCCACAATGTCTTTTACTTCCCACGATTCTCCTACGTCATCTACCTCTACTGGGCCAGGTGGTTCAGCTTGCTGACCAGGGAATACTGGAGGGTGATAGGGGCGAAGCAGTGAAACATGGAATACATCATGGATACCTGCCATCGTTCCTGGTAATTCCAGTTTACAAGCATGAGAACCTACTTGCCGTACTACCTTGTACGGCCCACTTTGCTTAACATCCAACTTCTTCATTGGTCTCTTAGTCTTGATATTCTCTAACGACAGCATAACTAGATCACCTTCCACGAAGTTCGGCGTAGTTCGATGTTTCCTGTTGTATCCTTCGGCGTACTTCTCGTTAGCTCTCTCAATCCCCTCAATACATTCCTTATGTATTTCGGTTAAGTCCTTTACTGCTATTGTAGCAGCAGGTACCTCGACTTCACTAGCCTTAATCTCTTCAGCCCATCGAGGGTGGTACCCGTAATTCGCATAGAATGGGGTTTTGTTTATCGCGGAGTGATGGGTGTTGTTGTAAGCAAAGCTAGCTCGAGCAAGCAGCTTCGACCAGTCGTTCTGCTGGTAGGAAGTGAAGATTCGAAGGTATAATTCCAGGGACTGGTTGGTTCGCTCGGTCTGTCCATCAGTCTGTGGGTGATACGCAGTGGAAAGGTGTAGTCTTATGCCGAGACTATCGGTCAAGTTCTTCCAAAACTTCGAAGTAAACTTCGATCCTCTGTCCGATACTATACTCTCTGGTAACCCATGCTGGGCCACCACATAGTCCATTATCAGCTCCGATAGCCCAGCTGCGGTTAACTTCGTCGTGGTTGGGATAAAAATGGCCCATTTGGTCAATCGGTCCACCACTACCAGGATGGAATTACTTCCATGGGAATTCGGAAGTTCTTCGATGAAATCCATCGAGATGCTTGACCAGGGTTTAGTAGCTACTTGCAATGGTTTAAGCTCTCCATGGGGTTTCTGTCTGTTAGTTTTTGCTCTCTGACATACCGCACAACCAGCGATGTAGTCCTCAACATCTTTTCTCACTCCAACCCAAACATAATCCCTTAGGACTAGTTCAAGAGTCTTCGCCGAACCTGGGTGACCAGCCAATGCCGAGTCGTGTCGCATCTTCATGATCTTTAGTCGAGCGTCGGCGTAGTTCGGCACATGAGTACGACCGTCGAATGCGAGGAAACCCCTTGAGGTCCACCCCCCACGAAGTATTAGAGGGGACAGCGAACTACGGCGTAGTTCGGTGATGGATCCTGGTTCCTGCACGTCATCGTGACACGTTGGACGAGAACACTCAGCGCAAATGACCCCTAATAACTCTTTCCTAACCTCCTTCACTTCTTCATCTTCCTGTATACCAACAATCAGATCCATGGGATCAATAAGGTCACTCTCTCTTACTTCCTTCGTCCCTTGCAAAGCACGAAGTAGGTGTTGTAACCCAGAGCTAGTGCCGTCGAGTTCGTCGAACTTCGGCAACCCTTGAATAAGGTTGCTCTCCTGCACCATAGTACTTCCTTTTCCAGAGTGGTAGTCTGCTCTTCTTGATAGTCCATCCGGCAGTGTAGCTTGTTTCCCAGGTCGATACACCATCTTAAACCTAAAGTTAGAAAGCTCTTCGACCCACCTGCCCTGCCTCGGGCTTAACTGCTTCGGTTCCATCCAGTATGTCAAGTTCAAGTGGTCCGTGAGAACTGTAGTTTCTACCTGTAACAGTAAGTGTCTCCTTCTTCTGAAAGCCTCAACGATAGCTAGTAGTTCCTTCTCGCCTACCGTGTAGTTTAACTGCGCCGCTTGAAACGCTCCTGACTCGATCGCTACCGGATGTTCTTGTCCTAACTCGTTCACCTGCGATATTATGAAACCCCACCCGAAGAACGAGGCATCTGTCTGTAGTAATGTCTTCAACGAGGGATCAAAGTGAGCCAATACCGGGGCCCTACACATTCTATCCTTCAACTCTTTAAAAGCTCTTTCCTGCTCCATACCCCAGACAAACGGTACATCCTTTCTTGTGAGGTCATTGATCGGTTTAGCAATCCTAGAGAAGTTGGGGACAAAACGCCGATAATAACTAACGACTCCCATAAATCCTCTGCTCTCTCTTAGGTTCTTGGGACGGGGAAAAGACACAACAGCGTCGATGTACTCTGGATTACTAGAAACTCCCTCCCGTGAGACCACAAAACCCAAGAAGACTACCGAGTCCTTTTCAAACTCGCACTTACTAGCCTTGACGAACAGATTCGACCTTCGAAGAACTTCGAATACCTTCGCCGTAGTTCCTCTCAATTCTTCCAACGTCTGACCATAGATGAGTATATCATCTATGTAGACAACCACTCCTTTCCCCAACAGTTCTCTGAAGCTTTCATTTAGGAAATGCTGGAATACAGCAGGAGCATTTCGCAGACCATCTCGAACAACAAGAGACTCGAACATACCGTACTGAGTTCTGAACGCCGTCAGGTGTTCGTGTCCTTCCTTTACCCGTAGGAGTTGATAAGCTCCAATCAGATCTAACTTGCTGAAGTACCTCGCTTTTCCTAGCTCTTCGGTTATCTGACCGATCAGAGGCAGTGGATAGGCGTCAGGTATCGTTGCTTCGTTTAACTTTCGGTAGTCAATGACCATTCGCCATTGACCCTTTGCCTTCTTCGGTACCAAGAACATCGGTGATCCGTAGGGCGAATTACTGGGTCGAATTCTTCCGGCCGATATTTCGCGATCTAGGATGTCTCTCAGCGCACTTCTCTGATCTTCACCGAGTGAGTAGAGTGGAGCAACCTTCAGGTTCGCCCCCTCTTTAAGCTCAAATTCCAGATCATACTCCCTTGAGGGAGGTAATTCTTCACCTCCCTTCCTCGGGTTAAACACATCAATGAACGGGTGATATTGTTCAGGAACCACCTGATACAATTCCTCCTGTTCCTCCGGACTCAGTTCATCCTGGTCATCTTTGTCTCGGAGATCTATCGCGTCCGTCGGAGTTGGCAGCCCTATGGCTGCTAACTTCGCCGCACTCGGTGGGGTTGGGATGGGGAATTTCATCGAGTTGTCTCTTCCATCTAGAACAACCCCTTCCTTCTTCATCCAATCCCACCCTATCACAACATCTGCATCGCAGAGTGTTGTTACGTCTAGACGAACAGATCGCACTTCGGCGCCCTTCGTCAAACTAAAACCAACTTCGACAAACTCGGTGATAGGTCCAGCGACACTAACCGAGCCATCAAACATGTGAACGGGTACGCTCACCTGGTATCGTCTCCTTCCTACACCTATCTTCGCCGCTGCCCTAGGGCTTATATACGAACAAGTAGCCCCAGTGTCCCAGAGCGTAGTTAGCTTTATTCCATTAATAAAAATGTCCGATTTAGGTTGATCCCTAGAAGTGGAAGAGATGACTAGATGATTATCGACATTGCATGAACAGGGGGTACTGAGTGGTGTATTTTTGTATGCACAATCCTCTGACTCCATCAGCTGTGTCTCTTTTATAGGTTTGGGAATGGTGGCCGAGAGAATATGGCGGACCCGCCGAGCCTCGCCTACTGCGACAGGTCCTCCTCTTTTCCCTGGTCCTCTCCCATCTCTCCATCTCCCCCAACTGCGTTCAAGTTCCTCCTCTGTCCCAGAGGTACTGCGTTACCCCCCGATCCTCCACCACGTTCGCCGAACTTCTCCCCCCACGGCGGCAACCATCCGACCTTGACCTTCGCTGCCCTCACCGGGCAGTCCCTCAACCAATGTCCCTTCTCTCCGCACTCAGTACACTTCCCTTCCTTCTTCCTTGCCTCCCACAGTTCGGGAGATGGCCTAGGCCATTGTCGGCGAAGTTCGTCGGCATTGGACGGAATGTTCTTGACCTGCGTCGGCGTAATAGTCGCCTGCACCGCAGACTGCGCCGAAGTTTGCCTCCCTTCCCCTCTCTTCTCCTCTTTTCTCTCCATCCTCTGGCTATCCACAACCAACACTTCCTTTACCCCCGTCTCCCTCTTCTTTTCCGCATCCTTCTCCACTTTTCTTCTCCACAACCTGTTGTCCATGGGAATAACAAACTCCAATAACTCCTTGACAGTCCCAAAAGATTTACCGTGTCTAGCGATTTCATCTAGGAGGTGTGGTTTCAACCCTTTCTTGGCTCGGTCAACCAGGTTTCCGTCATCAGACCACTTGAGTATCGCCACATGTCGTTGAAAAGCGGAGAAGTACTCCGAAGCTGACCCAGTCTGCTTTAGATCGTTAAGCAGTCGAGCTGCGGTTCCTTCTTCATCCGGGTCACCAAAGTTTGTCTTGAGATATTTAACGAATTGATCATACTCCCTAAGGTAGTCAGGAAGAGGTCGTTTAGCAAGATCGGGTTGGACGGCGAGAAGAGGTGTTTCGCGTAAATGAGAGATCATGAAGAAGACTTTCTTGGTGTCGTTGGGGAAAAGATGAGAGTTCAGCTCGTAATGGATTTCACATTCCGACAGAAATGCGGTCAACTTGTTCCTCTCTCCTCTCCAGAAGTCCGGGTTAGGCAGTTTTATCCCCTTCCGTTGTTCGCCAACTACGCTTGGGGTCGCCGAAGTTTGCCGTCCCATGGCGTACCTCACCCCTTCTGATATCCCTTCTGCAATACCGCCCACCGTCTCCCTTTCTCTTCTCTGCTCCCACTCCTCCCTACGTCTCCTCTCTTCCATCATGTCTTTGTTCATATTCGCCACCATCTGCATCAAGGCCAATATCACCCCTTGTGTACCTTCTTCTCCCAAGTTCGTCGTACTTCCAGTGTTTTCTGCCCGCGGAGTTCGATCCGACTCAACTGGGGATCCTATAGGTGGGAGAGCATTACCCGAAGGGGAAGGGGGGTTAGAAGGCAATGGTGGAGCGAACTCATCTCCTTGAATTGATCCCCCCACACTATCCTCCACTCCAAGCTGCTGCCCCATCGCTCTGCTAAGCTCCTCCAGTGCCCTCCTCTCGTTCTCCTCCATTCTGTCTCCGTCCCTGCTCATACCTCGCGTAACTCTCCTATCTGGCTCCATAGAATCTTCTTACTTCTCCGAGGTTCGCACGGGTCGTCGGTAAGAGCGATCCTTGATACTGTCACGCCCGTCGAGCAACTACTTCCTAACAGACCGACGGTCGACGAACCTCGGCTAACTTGATCCTTCTTAATTGATGTCTCACCCAACCGGGAGGGCGCAGGCGTCGAAAGGGGTGTAACTACGGCGTACTTCGCCGTGGTTACTCTAACTGGGGTTTTGTTCTACTGATGGCAATGTATCTCGATTTGTAAATAGCTATCTCTATCTATCTGTCACGAACTACGTCGCGACACCTCGATTACTCCACCAACAATGACCCTCCTTTGGCCATCAAAACCCCATCACGCCTTAACCTCTTTACTCTACACGTAACTCAGGACTTCTGACACCAAGTACGGCGAAGTTAGACGGAGTTAGGCTAAGTAGGAACAATGGGAGCAGAAGTACGGCGAAGTTAGACGGAGTTAGGCTAAGTAGGGACAATGGGAGCAGAAGTACGGCGAAGTTAGACGGAGTTAGGCTAAGTAGGGAATATGGAATCATAAGTACGTCATATGTTCGTCGAACTCAGA
>NW_006711228.1:1391530-1395728 GCF_000271645.1 Tremella mesenterica DSM 1558
CCCAAGAGAAAACACTGGAAGTACGGCGAACTTGGGAGAAGAAGGAACACAAGGGGTGGTGTTGGCCTTGATGCAGATGGTGGCGAATATGAACAAAGACATGATGGAGGAGAGAAGGCGTAGGGAGGAATGGGAACAGAGAAGAGAAAGGGATACAGTGGGCGGGATTGCAGAAGGGATATCAGAAGGAGTGAGGTACGCCATGGGACGGCAAACTTCGGCGACCCCAAGCGTAGTGGGCGAACAACGGAAGGGGATAAAGCTACCTAACCCAGACCTCTGGAGAGGAGATCGGAACAAGTTAACCGCCTTTCTGTCTGAGTGCGACGTACATTTCGAATTGAACTCTCATCTTTTCCCCGACGACACTAAGAAAGTCTTTTTCATGATCTCTCATCTACGCGAAACACCTCTTCTTGCAGTGCAGCCCGATCTATCCAAAAGACCTCTTCCTGAGTACCTCACGACACACGATCAGTTCGTTAGGTACCTCAAGACTAACTTTGGTGATCCAGACGAAGAAGGAACTGCGGCCCGACAACTTAACGACCTCAAGCAAACCGGGTCTGCTTCGGACTACTTCTCCGCCTTCCAGCGACATGTTGCGATTCTTAAGTGGTCTGATGATGGAAACCTAGTTGACCGAGCCAAGAAAGGACTAAAATCGCACCTTCTAGATGAAATTGCAAGACACGGTAGATCGTTTGGGACTGTGAAAGAGCTATTGGAGTTTGTGATTCCCTTGGACAACCGCCTGTGGAGGAGACAAGTGGAGAAGGAGGCAGAGAGGAAAAGGGAAGGAGGGATAAGGACAACGACAGTGGTGGAAAGTCAGAGGACGGAGAAGAAAGAAGAGAAGAAATGGGAAAAGGGGCAACCTTCGGCGCAGGGTGGTGTCCAGGCGGCTATGATGTCGACGGTGGTAAAGAGTACACCTCCAAACATCGACGAAGTTCGCCGAAGATGGCCTAGGCCGAGCTCCGATCTGAGGGAGACAAGGAGGAAGGAGGGGAAGTGTACCGAGTGTGGTGAAGCAGGACATTGGCTGAAGGAATGCCCTGTAAGGGAGGCTAAGGTTAAGGTTGGACTGTTGCCTCCATGGGGGGGGAAGTTCGGAGAACGTGGTGGAGGATCGGGAGGGAACGCAGTACCTCTCGGACAGAGGAGGAACTTGAATGCGGTTGGAGGAGAAGTAGATTTGGAAGAGGACCAGGGAAAAGAAGAGGACCTGTCGCAGTAGGCGAGGCTCGGCGGGTCCGCCATATTCTCTCGGCCACCATTCCCAAACCCATAAGAGAAACACAGCTGATGGAGCCAGAGGATTGTGAATACAAAAATACACCACTCAGTACCCCTTGTTCATGCAATGTCGATAATCATCTCCTCATCCCTTCCGTTTCCAGAGATCAACCTAAATCGGACATTTTCATTAATGGAATAAAGCTAACTACGCTCTGGGACACTGGAGCTACTTGTTCATATATAAGCCCTAAGGCAGCAGCGAAGATAGGTGTAGAAAAGAGGCGACATCAGGTGAGCGTACCCGTTCACATGTTCGACGGCTCGGTGAGGGTCGCTGGACCCATCACCGAGTTTGTCGAAGTCGGATTTAGTTTGACGAAGGACGCCGAAGTGCGATCTGTTTGTCTCGATGTAACAACGCTCTGCGACGCAGATGTTGTGATAGGGTGGGATTGGATGAGGAAGGAAGGGATTGTCCTTGATGGAAGAGACAACTCGGTGAAATTTCCCATCCCAACCCCACCAAGTGCGGCGAAGTTAGCGGCCATAGGGCTGCCGACTCTGACGGACGCGATAGACCTCCGCGGCGAAGATGAGCTTGAAGAGCTGAGCCCGGAGGAACAAGACGAGTTGTTCCAGGTAGTTCCTGAACAATACCACCAGTACATTGACGTTTTTAATCCGAAGAAGGGAGGAGAGACCCTTCCCCCTTCAAGGTCCTACGATTTGAAGTTTGAGCTTAAGGAGGGGGCGAACCTTAAGGTCGCCTCCCTCTATGCTCAAGGAGAAGATCAGAGACGCGCGCTGAGAGACATACTAGATCGCGAAATCGCCGCTGGCCGAATTCGGGCAAGTAACTCGCCATACGGCTCACCAATGTTTATGATACCGAAGAAGGCCGAAGGACAATGGCGAATGGTCATCGACTATCGAAAACTGAACGAAGCGACCATACCAGATGCCTACCCTCTCCCTCTAATAGGTCAAATTACCGAAGAACTTGGAAAAGCAAGGTATTTCAGCAAACTAGATCTAATTGGAGCATACCAATTGTTGAGGGTGACAGAGGGACATGAACACCTGACGGCGTTCAGGACACAGTATGGTATGTTTGAATCTCTGGTTGTTCGTGATGGGCTGCGAAACGCCCCCGCGGTCTTCCAACACTTCCTAAATGAGGTGTTTAGAGAGCTACTAGGGAATGGAGTCGTGGTCTACATTGACGATATCCTCATTTATGGGAATACGTTGGAGGAATTACGAGGAACTACGGCGAAGGTCTTTGAGGTACTGCGGAAGGCGAGCCTGTACGTGAAAGCTAGTAAGTGCGAGTTCGAAAGAGATTCGGTGGTGTTTCTGGGTTTCGTGGTATCCTCTAAAGGTGTATCGGTGAACCCAGAATACATTGATGCCATCACTTCCTTCCCACGTCCTAAGAATCTACGAGAGTCAAGGGGATTCATTGGAGTTGTAAGCTATTACAGGCGCTTTGTCCCCAACTTCTCGAAGATTGCTAGACCTATCAATGACTTGACAAGGAAGGAGGTACCATTTGTATGGGGAGTCGAACAGGAGTCAGCCTTCAAAGAGTTGAAGGCTAGGATGTGTACTGCGCCGGTATTAGCCCATTTTGACCCTACATTGAAGACGATATTACAGACAGATGCGTCGTTCTTCGGCTGGGGGTTCATAATTTCGCAGATCAACACGGCTGGTCAAGAACACCCGGTAGCTATTGAGTCTGGTGCTTTCAACACAGCTCAGCTGAATTATACGGTAGGAGAAAAGGAGTTCCTCGCTGTAGTGGAGGGTTTCAGAAGAAGGAGACACTTATTATTGCAGGTAGAAACCACAGTACTTACCGACCATCTAAACCTTACCTACTGGATGGAGCCGAAACAACTCAGTCCTCGGCAAGGTAGGTGGGTAGAGGAGCTAGCTAACTTCAGGTTTAAAATGGTTTATCGGCCAGGAACCCAGGCAAGTCTTCCAGATGGATTATCTAGACGGGCGGACTATCATTCCGGGAAAGGAAGTACCATGGTACAAGAGAGCAACCTTATCCAAGGTCTGCCGAAGTTCGACGAAGTTGACGCCACCACGTCGGAGTTGCGTCACCTCCTTCGAGCATTGCAAGGGACAAGGGAGGTAAAGGAAAATGATCTTGTGGACCCTATGGATCTAGTACTTGGAGTTCAGGAGGACGAAGACATAGAAGGGGTCAGAGAAGAATTATTAGGAGTCGCTTGCGCTGAGTGTTCTCATCCTACGTGTAACGATAATGTGCAGGAACCAGGATCAATCACCGAACTACGCCGTAGTTCGCGGTCTCCTCTAATCCTTCGTGGGGGGTGGAACTCAAGAGGTTTCCTCACATTCGACGATCGCATTTATGTGCCGAACTACGCCGATGCTCGGCTGAAGATCATGAAAATGCGACATGACTCGGCCTTAGCTGGTCACCCAGGTTCAGCGAAGACCCTTGAGCTAGTTCTAAGGGACTATGTCTGGATTGGAGTAAGGAAGGATGTTGAGGACTACATCGCTGGATGCGCGGTATGTCAGAGGGCAAAGACTAACAGACAGAAACCCCATGGAGAGCTTAAACCACTGGAGGTAGCTACGAAACCTTGGTCTAGCATCTCGATGGATTTTATCGAGGAGCTGCCAAATTCCCATGGATATAACTCCATCCTGGTAGTGGTGGATCGGTTGACCAAATGGGCCATTTTTATCCCGACTACGACGAAGTTAACCGCAGCCGGCCTATCAGAGTTGATATTGGACTATGTGGTGGCCCAGCATGGGTTGCCAGAGAATATAGTATCGGACAGGGGATCGAAGTTTACCTCCAAGTTCTGGAAGAATTTGACCGATAGTCTCGGAATAAGACTACATCTCTCTACTGCATATCATCCACAGACTGACGGACAGACCGAACGAACCAACCAGTCTT